>NC_059204.1:2332873-2636623 GCF_020615455.1 Coregonus clupeaformis | reverse complement strand
CCCTTGCTCAGTTTTCTCTGTTAGTTTCTCTATGTCCAGCAGTACTACTCAGTGTCTGATCGGAGACCTATGTACAGGTACTTGAGAAGTGTTCTCCCTGTTTCGTTATTTGTTTCAGTCGTAGGTAATATTTCGTATTTTGGCTGTCAGCCGGTTTTTGGAGACTTATTTGCTCCGCCTTTCTTTTATCGTGTTAAGTCTGTTATTTTGTATTCTGGCTTTGGGACCACCAGTAAACATCCTTGTTTCACCATCTCTGCCTACTGCCTACTGTATATCCTGCATCGCACCTGGGTCACACCTCACACCAACCCTTACACTGTGTGTGTTTTTGTTTTTATGGCTATCAGAAAGACACCATAACATCAGTTTGAACTCACTGATTTGACACTTGAAATTGTTTCAGGTCCTTAGCTTGAGCCCCATTCCCTATAATATCAGATATTGAGATATATGGCAAATAGTAGGATTTACTGCAAATGCACCCTTACACATTAATTATGCAACCTTATGACATAAAATATCTACCACAAATTGCCCTGAGAAATAAGATGAATCATCTGTTGGACAGAGCCAAGTGGAACTACATTCTAATTGGCTTATTTTGTATTGCAACTACCCGAAAGTTTGATGGTGTGATGTTAATTGTATTTATTCGTTCATATAAAGGAACTCGACATACTCACACTACTGCATAAATTATGTCTGGGGAAAACGTTTTCCATTATAATTTTCTTCTCCATCTAGTCATGTGTCGACTGCAGCATGTTCAATGTTGATCTGCTATTGCCATTTCGTGCTCCTTACCGTAGATTGTTTGTACACGAAAGGTCATAATGGGTTAACAAAGAAAGTGATTAGCTATAAAATCCAGAAGCAGCTCCGGGCGTTAGGCTATACCTATTGTTGACATTTCCATTGGATGCACCGACCCGCATTACGGGATTAGAAATCCCATGCAGCCGTGTTACAAGTTCAAACACTGGAATGTGTGATGTAATCTACACCCCAATTAGGCTGATATAATCCTCAATTTGAGTGTCATTATTTATATATTGCCTACACTTTCCTACGCTAATGCGGGTGGGATGGGTTTGGCTTTGTTACAAGAGCAGCCGCTCACAGATTTGACTTCTCAAACGCAGAGACACCTCCGATATTGCCTAAACAAAAACATTGATATCCCACTGGGCACACCCAATGACGTTTATAAACCCTGGATAGTTACGCTATGCCTTGGCCAATAAGAGCCTTAGAAGCTACCAGTCCACCATTATCATACTCCTCCTTTCAGGGCGTTGAGTAATGGAAGTGGATCAAGGAAAAACAATATCTCACATTAAAATAGCCAACTTGTCAACAATGCCACAATGTGTGGCACACCAATTCAAGGGATGTTGGAAGACATGTCATATGTTAGTGTAGAAAATTTACTTTTTGGTCTATTTTGAGAGACAGACTTATAATAATATAATATGCCATTTAGCAGACGCTTTTATCCAAAGCGACTTACAGTCATGCGTGCATACATGTTTGTGTATGGGTGGTCCCGGGGATCGAACCCACTACCTTGGCGTTACAAGCGCCGTGCTCTACCAGCTGAGCTACAGAGGACTTGTCCTGACAGCTTGTGGTACTGTGTAACAATAGCAACGCATGCATGCAAATTTATTTTTGGTGAATTTTGAAGCATTATGTAGTTAAAAAAAGCACATAAAGGCTTCATAATTCATAAAGGTCATGTTAACTGACTGATATTAAATATGCCACAATGTACTTCATGTGCTTTATTAAATATAAGTTATGAGCTTTTTCTGGTTACTTAAATGTTTCAAAATTCACCAAAAATGATGTTAGCTGATGAAGATTATCTCATAGAACAAAACGTATAAGATCTCCTATGCCTGTGTTTACCACAGACCTTATTTTTGGACATTATCAAAAAACCCTACAAAAACTCCATTCATTTTCCCATAGGCTTTGTCCAATGAACCATGGCGGAGTTAGTGCCTACAAAAAGACGCAATTACTATTGCTCTCTATGTCCGTGTATGCTAGCTAGCTTACAAAAATGATAACCCATTGTTGATGTTATTAAGCATGGATGACATGATGATACAGTACATGTGTAAAATGTAACTAATGTTCTTATGGATTTTCTAATTGTCCTTTCACCTGTAGAGATCTGGAGAGACCTGGTCAGTCAATTACTAATATACTAATACTCTTAGTAAAAGTATTTATGTTCAACTCGCAATCTGTGGATTCTATTCGATTAGATAGATTCAAATTGTATATTAAACATCACAGCATAGTTGAAAAATATATGGCGCATAGAAATCCAAAGAGGGTGGCCAGCAGAGATAGGTGGGATGGGCTGAGGGAAGCTGAGGGTTGGGATGTGGAACTGGAGACAAGTGGGAGTGGAGTTGCTGTGCGGGGGATAGAATGTCGGTCAAAGATAAAAGTCAAAAATAAAGTCAAAATAAACAAAACAAAAAAGTATGTTTGAATGACACTGAGGGGTAACGCTGTTACATCCAATGCCTGTTTGCCTGAGGCTGATATCGCGCAGGTGCTTGTACGCGTGTACACATGCATATACACACGCTCGCATTCAAATGCACACGTGCACACACACGGACACATACACACATGTACAGTGGGGAGAACAAGTATTTGATACACTGACGATTTTGCAGGTTTTCCTACTTACAAAGCATGTAGAGGTCTGTAATTTTTATCATAGGTACACTTCAACTGTGAGAGACGGAATCCAGAAAATCACATTGTATGATTTTTAAGTAATTAATTTGCTTTTTATTACATGACATAAGTATTTGATACATCAGAAAAGCAGAACTTAATATTTGGTACAGAAACCTTTGTTTGCAATTACAGAGATCATACGTTTCCTGTAGGTCTTGACCAGGTTTGCACACACTGCAGCAGGGATTTTGGCCCACTCCTCCATACAGACCTTCTCCAGATCCTTCAGGTTTCGGGGCTGTCGCTGGGCAATACGGACTTTCAGCTCCCTCCAAAGATGTTCTATTGGGTTCAGGTCTGGAGACTGGCTAGGCCACTCCAGGACCTTGAGATGCTTCTTACGGAGCCACTCCTTAGTTACCCTGGCTCTGTATTTCGGGTCATTGTCATGCTGGAAGACCCAGCCACGACCCATCTTCAATGCTCTTACTGAGGGAAGGAGGTTGTTGGCCAAGATCTCGCGATACATGGCCCCATCCATCCTCCCCTCAATACGGTGAAGTCGTCCTGTCCCCTTTGCAGAAAAGCATCCCCAAAGAATGATGTTTCCACCTCCATGCTTCACTGTTGGGATGGTGTTCTTGGGGTTGTACTCATCCTTCTTCTTCCTCCAAACACGGCGTGGAGTTTAGACCAAAAAGCTCTATTTTTGTCTCATCAGACCACATGACCTTCTCCCATTCCTCCTCTGGATCATCCAGATGGTCATTGGCAAACTTCAGACGGGCCTGGACATGCGCTGGCTTGAGCAGGGTGACCTTGCGTGCGCTGCAGGATTTTAATCCATGACGGCGTAGTGTGTTACTAATGGTTTTCTTTGAGACTGTGGTCCCAGCTCTCTTCAGGTAATTGACCAGGTCCTGCCATGTAGTTCTGGGCTGATCCCTCACCTTCCTCATGATCATTGATGCCCCAACGAGGTGAGATCTTGCATGGAGCCCCAGACCGAGGGTGATTGACCGTCATCTTGAACTTGAGCTTGCCTATTGTCCTGTAGCCCATCCCAGCCTTGTGCAGGTCTACAATTGTATCCCTGATGTCCTTACACAGCTCTCTGGTCTTGGCCATTGTGGAGAGGTTGGACTCTGTTTGATTGAGTGTGTGGACAGGTGTCTTTTATACAGGTAACGAGTTCAAACAGGTGCAGTTAATACAGGTAATGAGTGGAGAACAGGAGGGCTTCTTAAAGAAAAACTAACAGGTCTGTGAGAGCCGGAATTCTTACTGGTTGGTAGGTGATCAAATACTTATGTCATGCAATAAAATGCAAATTAATTACTTAAAAATCATACAATGTGATTTTCTGGATTTTTGTTTTAGATTCCGTCTCTCACAGTTGAAGTGTACCTATGAAAAAAATTACAGACCTCTACATGCTTTGTAAGTAGGAAAACCTGCAAAATCAGCAGTGTATCAAATACTTGTTCTCCCCACTGTAAATAGTGCCACACATGCACTCAAACGTTGGCCTTGCTGTTTAGATTTTTTATTTTTATTTTGCATTGTTGTTTTCTGTTATTTTCCTTAGTTTTTCTATTTTTTCTCTTTTGTTCATTTTGTTGGTTGTTGGTGCATTGGAGGACGGTGGGTGGGGGGTGGGGCCGGTGGCCGATAGGTCGCTGGCTCGGGTCCCCGTTTTGACTTGGTGGGAGGTCGTTGACCCTGGTTGCTTCTGTGGGTCGCTCTGGATGGGAGTCTGTTAGATGACTGAACGTAATGTAAATGTTGAGTGGCTTCACTGCAGGTAGATATTCAATAAAATAAAATAAATATATTTTTTATAATAAATAGTCCTTTAACAAATGTTGAACATATATTGTGTATTGACGATGAATGTAACGCTAGCAGCCAGCCTAGTACCTGTATGACATGATGTATACAAAAAAGGCCACCAGTGAACCCAGTGTTTTTTACAGTCTGAGTAAACCAGTTCCTAGGTTTATTGTACTCAAAGTAATTTATTGAGCTTGACTCTATTGCCATTTCTTTTTACTGGCTTCATAGGGGAGTAACTTTACATCAGATTGATCTTAAATTGGTCAGCAATATTGAAAACATATTTTTATGGGATCATACATTAACTTCTCCAGCTTTACATTATAGTAATCAACATTGTGTTTGCTTTGTAGTGTAGAGAGCTGAGCTACATGTTTTAATTTCAACAGCTACAGGTTTTGGAAGATAAGTAATTTTTTATTAAATAGTATTGTATGAACTGAACAAAATCCAATCATTTCTGAATATAAATGGAAAATATAAAAACATTTAGAGTTCTTATGTTGCAGTCCCCACTACAACAAATACATAGTTAAATGCATGTATTTTTGTCCTTGAAATACATTGACATACTGTAGATTCCCATTAATTTTCCGTGGAGGCTGTTCCTTGTGAGGAGTATCATAATGGTGGACAGTGACTTCAGAACAGCACCCCCTGTCAGTCATCTAGGGAATAAATATATATCATTGAGCACACCACGTCATTTCAACATGGATCATTTGGTATTATTTGGTTGAGACGTTGATCAATAACAGAACTCCATACACTGAGTGTACAAAACATTAGGAACACTTGCTCTTTCCATGACATAGACTGACCAGGTGAAAGCTATGATCCCTTATTGATTTCACGTGTTAAATCCACTTCAGTGTAGATGACGGGGAGGAGACAGGTTAAAGAAGGATTTTTAAGCCTTGAGACAATTGAGACATGGGTTGTGTATGTGTGCCATTCAGAGGGTGAATGGACAAGAAAAAAGATTGAAGTGCCTTTGAACGGGGTATGGTAGTAGGTGCCAGGCGCACCGGTTTAAGTATGTCAAGAAATGCAACGTGAATCCAACATATCATTTGTGAACTTGTCGACAAGTTAATAGGCTATTTACTGTATTTCAAAAGTGATATTGAATTGTGTTTGGTTGTGAATGAAACCAAATGTTGACATTTGAAGGAGATGTATCTTCTGCTTGGATAGTTCCATCTGTGGCACTGACTTAGTCTGGCTTTAATTCCAGTTTGTCTACAAATGTATAATTGATATGTTGGATTCACGTCTCCATTTCAACCAAAAATCTAAGTTAAAGAATAGGACTAAATCCAATCAAATCAAACTTTAAATGCACTTTAAATAAAGTTAGATTTTATTTAGTCGTTTTCTTTAACTTAGATTTTTGGTTGAGATGGAGACATGAATCCATCATATAAATTATTAATTTGTAGACAAAATGGAATTAAAGAGATTAAGTTAGTGGCACAGATGGAACTATCCAAGCAGAAGATACATGTCCTTCAAATGTTGATATTTGGTTGCGTCGACAACCAAACTATTCAATATCACTAAATACAGGATCATTACATTTGAAATCAACCACAGCTTGAAACACTAGGCCTATGTATTGTCTATTTTTTGCTGAATCTTGGGTTGAATTGAAACAATAGCTGTTGATGACTTTGCAAATGCTATATATAGGCCTAAATAGCATAATTGATGATATGAGTGATAAAGTATGGTCACATTTATTTGCTCTGTTAAACGTACCCTTTAGAATGACTTCAATAGCAACTGTGAATCTATTTCGTTTTTTAAGTGGAGATCTATCAACAATCATTCTCACGATAGCACATTGGCAATAGTAAGTGACAAATGTCATAGCTAAGCAGGGCTGGGCTTGGTTAAAACCCTGGATGGGAGACCAAAGGGTAGCGTTACCAAAGTGTTACCTGAGTTATTTATGAGAACCCATCATTTAAAAAAACACTTAACAGATTACATACAGTACAGTACATTCAGACATGACAACAAATTAAGATCATATGCTGGCTTCGTTTAATCAAGAACTAGCCGGCTTATAACGTTCCTACATTTCTGTTACCATAGTCTCTCCTAGCACAGACCTCGAGTTTAGGGTCATTATTCTCCTTTTCCTTTAGCCTCAGACAGGTGGCTGTAGACACAGACAGATGTTTGCTATCAGTGGGGTGCACTGACCACAGCAGACAATTCTCCCAAATGTCAGGTGGCAACCGAGCAGGGCACATTTGCAGGGTACCTGTCCAATGACTCCACTGTGAGTGTGCCCCCAGTTATGAGGGCAGACAACCGTTTATTTGAGGCCAACCTTTCGCCATCTGATTTGGGTCAGTGATTATCACTGAAGGGGAAAGTGTCCAACTGCCCCAAAGAGATTCACCTATGAAGATGGACACTGCTATGGAGTAGTGAATTACAAAACAAAAGGGGAGAAGTGGAAAATAAAGAAATTAACCATAATACTACTGCAACTAAGTAGATCTGAATATTAACAGTGAGCACTGAAACAACATGAAAGCTTTCAGCTCTAGAGATAAGCCAGCCCTTTTAGAGGGACCTACAGTGCATTCAGAAAGTATTCACACCCCTTGACTTTTTCCACATTTTGTTATGTTACAGCCTGAATTTAAAGTGGATTAAATTAAGATTTTTTGTCACTGGCCTACACACAATACCCCATCATTTCAAAGTGGAATTATTATTATAGATTTTTTTTTTTTTTACACATTTATAAAAAAATTGAAAACTGAAATTTCTTGTGTAAAATAAGTATTCGACCACTTTGTTATGGAAGCCTAAATAAGTTCAGGAGTAAAAATGTGCTTAACAAGTCACATAATAGTTTGCATGGACTCACTCTGTGTGCAATAATAGTGTTTAATATGATTTTTTTTACTACCTCATCTCTGTACCCCACACATACAATTATCTGTAAGGTCCCTCAGTTGAAAAACACAGATTCAACCACAAAGACCAAGGAGGTTTTCCAATACCTCGCAAAGAAGGGCACCTATCTGTGGATGGGTAAAAAAAAAAAGCAGACATTAAATATCCCTGTGAGCATGGTGAAGCTATTAATTACATTTTGGATGGTGTATCAATACACCCAGTCACTACAAAGATACAGGCGTCCTTCCTAACTCAGTTGCCGGAGAGGAAGGAAACCGATCAGGGATTATACCACAAGGCCAATGGTGACTTTAAAACAGTTACAGAGTTTAATGGCTGTGATAGGAGAAAACTGAGGATGGATCAACAACTTTGTAGTTACTCTACAATACTAACCTAATTGACAGAGTGAAAAGAAGGAAGCCTGTACAGAATAAAAATATTCCAAAACATGCATCCTGTTTGCAACAAGGCACCATAGTAAAACTGCAAAAAATGTGGCAAAGAAATGAACTTTTTGTCCTTGTTGGATTCTAGCTTGAAATATGCTTATTCATGTTACCACACTGGAACTTATTGATTACTTTACATGTATAATGAAGGTATATGTTGGGGTCAATGAAGGGTGGATAGGAACTTGGTGTATGGAAAGTTACTGAGTGAGACAAGGGGAAGTGCAGAAAGTTAATATTCTGTTCAAACATGTTATTGTTGAATATCAATGTTTCTAAAGAGGGAGGCAAAGGGCAACAGTCTAGTTTCAGTTTCTGATAAGGCAGGCCAGCTGCGGAACTAGGGAGGAGCGAGGAATTCGGCTCGAGGTCAAGTCAACAGATGACCTCTGGGAGGGGGGCCAGAGGGGCACACCCCAACGACCCTCCTACTACAGTCCTATATCATACACATACACTTCCACGCCCACAAAGGTTCTAGCATCAGGAAGGGCCATGACTACACCACTGAGAGGAACCAATTAAGTTCCTGTCTAGCAACAGAGATGTATTGGCTGTCTTGATGTGTAAGGAGTTTACCCCGCCTATTAGGAGGTTATAAATACAGTGGGGGAAAAAAAATATTTAGTCAGCCACCAATTGTGCAAGTTCTCCCACTTAAAAAGATGAGAGAGGCCTGTAATTTTCATCATAGGTACACGTCAACTATGACAGACAAATTGAGAAAAAAAATCCAGAAAATCACATTGTAGGATTTTTTATGAATTTATTTGCAAATTATGGTGGAAAATAAGTCTTTGGTCACCTACAAACAAGCAAGATTTCTGGCTCTCACAGACCTGTAACTTCTTCTTTAAGAGGCTCCTCTGTCCTCCACTCGTTATATGTATTAATGGCACCTGTTTGAACTTGTTATCAGCATAAAAGACACCTGTCCACAACCTCAAACAGTCACACTCCAAACTCCACTATGGCCAAGACCAAAGAGCTGTCAAAGGACACCAGAAACAAAATTGTAGACCTGCACCAGGCTGGGAAGACTGAATCTGCAATAGGTAAGCAGCTTGGTTTGAAGAAATCAACTGTGGGAGCAATTATTAGGAAATGGAAGACATACAAGACCACTGATAATCTCCCTTGATCTGGGGCTCCACGCAAGATCTCACCCTGTGGGGTCAAAATGATCACAAGAACGGTGAGCAAAAATCCCAGAACCACACGGGGGGACCTAGTGAATGACCTGCAGAGAGCTGGGACCAAAGTAACAAAGCCTACCATCAGTAACACACTATGCCACCAGGGACTCACATCCTGCAGTGCCAGACGTGTCCCCCTGCTTAAGCCAGTACATGTCCAGGCCTGTCTGAAGTTTGCTAGAGTGCATTTGGATGATCCAGAAGAGGATTGGGAGAATGTCATATGGTCAGATGAAACCTAAATAGAACTTTTTGGTAAAAACTCAACTCGTCGTGTTTGGAGGACAAAGAATGCTGAGTTGCATCCAAAGAACACCATACCTACTGTGAAGCGTGGGGGTGGAAACATCATGCTTTGGGGCTGTTTTTCTGCAAAGGGACCAGGACGACTGATCCGTGTAAAGGAAAGAATGAATGGGGCCATGTATCGTGAGATTTTGAGTGAAAACCTCCTTCCATCAGCAAGGGCATTGAAGATGAAACGTGGCTGGGTCTTTCAGCATGACAATGATCCCAAACACACCGCCCGGGCAACGAAGGAGTGGCTTCGTAAGAAGCATTTCAAGGTCCTGGAGTGGCCTAGCCAGTCTCCAGATCTCAACCCCATAGAAAATCTTTGGAGGGAGTTGAAAGTCCGTGTTGCCCAGCGACAGCCCCAAAACATCACTGCTCTAGAGGAGATCTGCATGGAGGAATGGGCCAAAATACCAGCAACAGTGTGTGAAAACCTTGTGAAGACTTACAGAAAACGTTTGACCTGTGTCATTACCAACAAAGGGTATATAACAAAGTATTGAGAAACGTTTGTTATTGACCAAATACTTATTATCCACCATAATTTGCAAATAAATTCATTAAAAATCCTACAATGTGATTTTCTGGATTTTTTTTCCTCATTTTGTCTGTCATAGTTGACGTGTACCTATGATGAAAATTACAGGCCTCTCTCATCTTTTTAAGTGGGAGAACTTGCACAATTGGTGGCTGACTAAATACTTTTTTCCCCCACTGTATATGTGCTTGTGTAATCATACCTTGTCTTTGCAGCTGAATGACCCAGTGGGTGAATAAACTTGGTTTGAGCTTTTCCTAGTCGCCCGTTTTGAGTTTTTACTCTGTTTGTTCAGAACCTAACATCCTGAATACAATGTGTTATGTTTGGGGCAAATCCAACACCACACATCACTGAGTACCACTCTTCATATTTTCAATTATGGTGGTAGCTGCATCATGTTTTGGGTATGCTTTTCATCTGCAAAGACTAGGGAGTTTTTTTGATCAAAAGAAATGGAATAGAGCTAAGCACAGGCAAAATCCTAGAGGAAAACCTGGTTCAGTCTGCTTTTCAACAGACACTGGGAGACAAATTCACCTTTCAGCAGGACCTAACCTAAAACACAAGGCCAAATATACACTGGAGTTGCTTACCAAGACGACATTGAATGTTCCTGAGTGGCCTAGTTACAGTTTTGACTTCAATCAGCTTGAAAATGTCTGTCTAGCAATGATCAAAAACTAACTTGACAGAGCTTGAATAATATTGTACAATCCAGGTGTGCAAATCTTAATCAGCAGCACCTGTCTTTTTACTAAAGAAATGTGTTAAAGCTGCAATATGTAACTTTTCGGGCAACCCGACAAAATTCACATAGAATTGTGTGGTATAGATCAGTCATTCTCATTGAAAGCAAGTCTAAGAAGTGGTCTATGTACGTATTTCTATGGCCCCGTTTGTAGCCAAATTTCCTCATCTGCTTGCATGCGCCTTCCGTACAGTGGGGAGAACAAGTATTTGATACACTGCTGATTTTGCAGGTTTTCCTACTTACAAAGCATGTAGAGGTCTATAATGTTTATCATAGGTACACTTCAACCGTGAGAGACGGAATCTAAAACAAAATTCCAGAAAATCACATTGTATGATTTTTAAGTAATTAATTTGCATTTTATTGCATGACATAAGTATTTGATACATCAGAAAAGCAGAACTTAATATTTGGTACAGAAACATTTGTTTGCAATTACAGAGATCATACGTTTCCTGTAGGTCTTGACCAGGTTTGCACACACTGCAGCAGGGATTTTGGCCCACTCCTCCACACAGACCTTATCCAGATCCTTCAGGTTTCGGGGCTGTCGCTGGGCAATACGGACTTTCAGCTCCCTCCAAAGATGTTCTATTGGTTTCAGGTCTGGAGACTGGCTAGGCCACTCCAGGACCTTGAGATGCTTCTTACGGAGCCACTCCTTAGTTGCCCTGGCTGTGTGTTTCGGGTCGTTGTCATGCTGGAAGACCCAGCCACGACCCATCTTCAATGCTCTTACTGAGAGAAGGAGGTTGTTGGCCAAGATCTCGCGATACATGGCCCCATCCATCCTCCCCTCAATACGGTGCAGTCGTCCTGTCCCCTTTGCAGAAAAGCATCCCCAAAGAATGATGTTTCCACCTCCATGCTTCACGGTTGGGATGGTGTTCTTGGGGTTGTACTCATCCTTCTTCTTCCTCCAAACACGGCGAGTGGAGTTTAGACCAAAAAGCTCTATTTTTGTCTCATCAGACCACATGACCTTCTCCCATTCCTCCTCTGGATCATCCAGATGGTCATTGGCAAACTTCAGACGGGCCTGGACATGCACTGGCTTGAGCAGGGGGACCTTGCGTGCGCTGCAGGATTTTAATCCATGACAGCGTAGTGTGTTACTAATGGTTTTCTTTGAGACTGTGGTCCCAGCTCTCTTCAGGTCATTGACCAGGTCCTGCCGTGTAGTTCTGGGCTGATCCCTCACCTTCCTCATGATCATTGATGCCCCACGAGGTGAGATCTTGCATGAAGCCCCAGGCCGAGGGTGATTGACCGTCGTCTTGAACTTCTTCCATTTTCTAATAATTGCGCCAACATTTGTTGCCTTCTCACCAAGCTGCTTGCCTATTGTCCTGTAGCCCATCCCAGCCTTGTGCAGGTCTACAATTTTATCCCCGATGTCCTTACACAGCTCTCTGGTCTTGGCCATTGTGGAGAGGTTGGAGTCTGTTTGATTGAGTGTGTGGACAGGTGTCTTTTATACAGGTAACGAGTTCAAACAGGTGCAGTTAATACAGGTAATGAGTAGAGAACAGGAGGGCTTCTTAAAGAAAAACTAACAGGTCTGTGAGAGCCGGAATTCTTACTGGTTGGTAGGTGATCAAATACTTATGTCATGCAATAAAATGCAAATTCATTACTTAAAAATCATACAATGTGATTTTCTGGATTTTTGTTTTAGATTCCGTCTCTCACAGTTGAAGTGTACCTATTATAAAACTTACAGACTTCTACATGCTTTGTAAGTAGGAAAACCTGCAAAATCGGCAGTGTATCAAATACTTGTTCTCCCCACTGTATATCAAGGTGTTTTGGTACTTCCTTCATGCACTATGCTTTTCCGTGTGGTAACTTTTACTATAGGCCTACCACAGGTCAGTATAGTCTACCAGTCTAATGGTCTATCCTGCCCTCTATTCACCATTCATAGTGACAATAGTGGTAGGTGGATATTTTGTCCAGATCTGCAATAGGCTAATTAGCAATCATACCACACATAAAAGTATTCAAAGCTGCATCAATTTTCAATATGAATCGACAAGAACAAATAGGAATAGCTGATAGGTAGCTGAAAGGTCAGGTGCATCGTTGCGCATGAAAGAACAGTGAAGACATGAAACACACAGCTCAAAAAGCCCCCCTATTGATCTTGTTTAGGGACAATACAATGATCCTACCTAGACTAGTCTACACCATCACAATGCAATGAATAATTGCATTATTGTTTTCAAGTGAGTACAAAATCAATCAATCAATCAATCCAAACTGTGCAGCAGCAATTTGATGAATGGAAAGAGACATCTGTTACAAAATACCAAAAAGTTGAATGACATTGGGAGATTGTCAAGCGAAGCCTTCGATACTGGGTAAGCCTACAAGGTAGGGAGGGATGTGTTTTCTGTTTGTCCAGATTGATACAGTCTATTTATTGTGGTGTTGAAAACGCAAACCACGATATTGAAATGCCCGAAGTCGGTGTGTTTTGTTTATTGGTTGTGTGGTGCATTGGCACAGAAACTGTTGTGGAAAATAACCACTATACTTTATTACAAATAAGGTCTTACAGAGTTTTTGTTGCATCAAGAAATGACTTTATTAAAGTTTTCAACAAAGCCCATACCAGTCTGCAGAGGGGCACACATCCTTATGGTCTCCCTCCATCTTATATAGCCCTCTTCAGTTTTCCCGCTCTTTTATTGCTCCGCCCACTTCCTTTGTCTCTGAGAGCGGCTAAACTCAACTTTCATTAAGTTCAGAGTACTACAATCAATCAATCCTTATCTTGCAAAAACACTCATGTTTAGTTTAAACTCTGTTCAACCCTGGCTCTTTTCACTGTGTTTGAAGACAAAAACTAACGTCCCAATTCAGTTAGCCACAAAGAATGTTAACTATATGTTCATGATTAACTCAATTGTATCTGATAATCCATTAAATATACACATCATATCCCTCCCAATGGGATTACTAATCCCATACATTTATAAAAGTATATTATGTTCATGCTATCAATCCCAATCTTTGCATTCAAGGTTATACTCATAATAATAATATCACTATTTCTACTCAAAATAATTCCAACATAAGTGTTAGTCTCCTAACACATTAATACTAGCGTAGCATTGTTTTAACCATACTACCTAGGACATGTTTAAGAATAGTGTCAACATCTTTGACTCACATATCTTCATTCAGATCAATCAGTCAGCTTACAATTCATAATCATACTCAAATTAATTACCCAAAACAAATTTAGAATGACAATTCTTAGTCAGTCACCTTGGTTCCATCATTCAAAGTTAAAACTCTCACCTTGGCACATACTGACACTAACATACTGTATAGTTATATTAACACAATTCTAACATGACCTTCCTCATAACGAGAATTACAACAGATCAGTATCCCAATGCATTCCTAGTCTAAATTACTATAAATTTAGCAGTGTATATTACCTCCTCAATTCAACATACTACCTCAACTAACACTCCCTTCCTCAACCGGCACTCAATCTTCTGGCGTCCTCCTTATGTTCTTCAGATAGCTTCATAGTTCATCTTGGATTGCCCATGGCAATGTCCCAATTCCAATGTCACAAATGAGCCGCCCCACCTCCACCATCATTCTTTTTTGTCCATTTTGCCAACCAGTATACCCAATACTATGAAGAATGTTGTATTGGCATAGATCTTTCTTCCTGCTCACTCCACATGGACTCCTGTCACATTCTTGAGAGAAAAGGCACAAAAGAGAAGGCAATTGATTGCTTTGATTTGATGCTGGATTCAGGTCTCCTGGCAGAGGTGGTGTCGGACAGGAACGTCTTCAACGCCTTTGTTGCTCCTCTTCAGCCGGGTAGAGGGTTTTTGGTTTTTATTGAGGTTTACACCGTTCTGGATTACACCATCTTTAGTAACCTCAGGAAAGGGCAGATCATAACAGTTTAGTTGAGTTAATTTCCAATCCAAAACATCCCTATAAGCATTGACTATATGACAAATCATTATGTTTCACCACTCATTCTTAATACCCATTTCTAATACTTAATCCTGCTGCCTGATAGATTTTTCTTTGAGGGGTCCCTGTATTCCAAAGGCTATCTGTTTAAACGCCCCCTAGTTTCACATTCTCCCTTGTATTCTCCCAAATTATATAACCCAATTGTTTTATTGTAACATTCCTATATTTCCTCATAATCTATTTGATATTACTCTGGTGTTTCCCTTTTCCTTGTTCCTATTCTAACAATTGCTTACACTAATCTCCTCATCCTGGTTGATCCTAAAATTGTTTATAGTTAGAATTTCCTAAATATTACAAAAGTTGTGATTGAATCCTAGCACACAGTCCTCGTAACTGTGAAGATTTTGAACTACTGTTAATTATTTAAATGGAGATGTGGTGCATATTAGACTATTTTCTTTATTTAATTGTAATGTAATATATTGTACTCATCTATACCAATCATTGTTTAACGGCTCCTTCCATTCCCTTTCTTCTGTATTTGGTATGGCTCTAACATGTATAGGGTTTAGTGCACTTTCCCAAGGAATAACTACTCCAACAACACTTCCCCCTGGAACTCTAACACTAAGTACTACATCAAATTGTTTATCTAAGTATTGAACTGTTATCCTTATGTCTATGATCCATCTGTCTTTTCTTTTATTATCTTAAGGTCACCGTGTGATTTCCCAATACTCCTTGTGCTGGTTCTTCCCACACCAATAACCATTTAACCCTTGTATTTGAATAGTGATCCCTTTCTGTATTTTAGTTATGGTTCCTGCCTGTGCAGGAATATACATTATAATCCTGTCTATATCCCTTCTATGTCTTGTTCTTCTGCTTTTTACTATTATCAGTACCCCATTCCCCTTATTCTCAGGGAACTAGTCAAGTGCAGAGAAATCAATGATGAGGATATCTGGTGCGTCTTGGAGGTCTGGAATCTCTCGGTGGTCTGGAATCTCTCGGCGGTCTGGAAAGTCTTGGAGGTCTTGAAAGTCTTGGTGGTCTCTTAGTCATCAGTTCCCTCACTCTGGTACAATGGTTTAGATGATACCTGATCACGCTCCCCTCTATCCATACCGCCGTTGGTGTAACCGGGACGATGATGTATGGTCACTTTAGCTGTTAACCTTCTTCCGTCACTAGGGTCTCCGGATCAGCCAGAGTCCCTCTCAATCTATCGACATCGGTCTGCGAAGAGTGTCCTTCTATCAGCCTACCCATAAGGAAGCTCGGAGTTACTGCTGCAAGGACACACAAGCACAGACACACACAAAATACAACAATGCTACCCAATGGCTGGGGTTGGAACACTCCTATAGTGGGAAACATGGATCTAAGTATCTGTCTCTGCCACTTTTACCATCATTGAGGTAGCCAACAACACCTGGTACAGGCCCCTCCACATAGGGTCTTTCCAACTCTTTCTTCCGTAGTCTTTTACCATCACATAGTCTCTAGGGCGCAGAAAATACTCAGATTCTCCTACTCCGTTGGGCAGAGTTCCCTTCACCCATGGGAAAAAATCTTAAGAACATTGTTAGGTTAGGTGAGACACAGTATGCTACTTATGTCCTCTCATCCGTCAGGAGAAGCCTTGAGATTATGAAGCGCACCTATTTCCAGCTTGTTGTAGTCCACTCATTTCATAGACAGACCTCCTATCACAAAAACAAAAAAGATTTAACCTAACCCATAACACATTATTACTACTGCTCATATCCTTAATACAATTTGCATATCTTACCACAAAAACATTAAAACCATTAAAAACCATTAAAAACCATTAAAACTTTTAAGCCCAAAAATCATTAAAACACCTGTAAAACCCCTGTAAGCCCAAAAAACAAAATCGTTAACACCTTCCCCCCAATCACATCGTGATTCATGTGTTAAAAAAAACAAAAGAACAACAACATTGCTTGTTAAACCAAAAATAATAACTGAACTTAAAATGACAACCCTTGATGATATCTTAACCCAATTGCATTTGATAACATTATTCAAGGATATCTCTCCTTTAAGACTAACTCTCCCACTTCATCTTTGTCCTGTTTGGGATGATATATAGGATTAATGCCAAATTATATACTTCTTTACAATTCCTTATTATAATCAACCCCCTAATTCAACATGCCTCCGGATTTACAGTGTGGATGATCAGGCCACACTATAAAGCCTGGACAGATCGCAGAGGTCATTGAACTCATTCAATTAATTGTTTCATCAAATAGTATACTCATTAACAACCGTCAAAACATTTCATAAATGTTGTATCCCAAGTGTACAGTATGTCTTTAGTACAGCTCTTTTCAAAATAAATCACACGTATTTACTTATCCCTCAGTAAATAAAAAAGCCCAAATTACATGTGTTTGCCCCTTCAAGATATTTCACTTCCATCCCGCGAAAAAACCTAAAATACAAAAAAAAATCCTATACAGCTAACATTTCATACTAAGTGGTTTGTTTGTGGTTATTTGAACACCATATACAGTGGGGGAAAAAAGTATTTAGTCAGCCACCAATTGTGCAAGTTCTCCCACTTAAAAAGATGAGAGAGGCCTGTAATTTTCATCATTAGGTACACGTCAACTATGACAGACAAAATGAGAAAAAAAAATCCAGAGAATCACATTGTAGGATTTTTAATGAATTTATTTGCAAATTATCGTGGAAAATAAGTATTTGGTCAATAACAAAAGTTTCTCAATACTTTGTTATATACCCTTTGTTGGCAATGACACAGGTCAAATGTTTTCTGTAAGTCTTCACAAGGTTTTCACACACTGTTGCTGGTATTTTGGCCCATTCCTCCATGCAGATCTCCTCTAGAGCAGTGATGTTTTGGGGCTGTCGCTGGGCAACACGGACTTTCAACTCCCTCCAAAGATTTTCTATGGGGTTGAGATCTGGAGACTGGCTAGGCCACTCCAGGACCTTGAAATGCTTCTTACGAAGCCACTCCTTCGTTGCCTGGGCGGTGTGTTTGGGATCATTGTCATGCTGAAAGACCCAGCCACGTTTCATCTTCAATGCCCTTGCTGATGGAAGGAGGTTTTCACTCAAAATCTCACGATACATGGCCCCATTAATTCTTTCCTTTACACGGATCAGTCGTCCTGGTCCCTTTGCAGAAAAACAGCCCCAAAGCATGATGTTTCCATCCCCATGCTTCACAGTAGGTATGGTGTTCTTTGGATGCAACTCAGCATTCTTTGTCCTCCAAACACGACGAGTTGAGTTTTTACCAAAAAGTTCTATTTTGGTTTCATCTGACCATATGACATTCTCCCAATCCTCTTCTGGATCATCCAAATGCACTCTAGCAAACTTCAGACGGGCCTGGACATGTACTGGCTTAAGCAGGGGGACACGTCTGGCACTGCAGGATTTGAGTCCCTGGCGGCGTAGTGTGTTACTGATGGTAGGCTTTGTTACTTTGGTCCCAGCTCTCTGCAGGTCATTCACTAGGTCCCCCCGTGTGGTTCTGGGATTTTTGCTCACCGTTCTTGTGATCATTTTGACCCCACGGGGTGAGATCTTGCGTGGAGCCCCAAATCGAGGGAGATTATCAGTGGTCTTGTATGTCTTCCATTTCCTAATAATTGCTCCCACAGTTGATTTCTTCAAACCAAGCTGCTTACCTATTGCAGATTCAGTCTTCCCAGCCTGGTGCAGGTCTACAATTTTGTTTCTGGTGTCCTTTGACAGCTCTTTGGTCTTGGCCATAGTGGAGTTTGGAGTGTGAATGTTTGAGGTTGTGGACAGGTGTCTTTTATACTGATAACAAGTTCAAACAGGTGCCATTAATACAGGTAACGAGTGGAGGACAGAGGAGCCTCTTAAAGAAGAAGTTACAGGTCTGTGAGAGCCAGAAATCTTGCTTGTTTGTAGGTGACCAAATACTTATTTTCCACCATAATTTGCAAATAAATTCATAAAAAATCCTACAATGTGATTTTCTGGAAAAAAAATACTCAATTTGTCTGTCATAGTTGACGTGTACCTATGATGAAAATTACAGGCCTCTCTCGTATTTTTAAGTGGGAGAACTTGCACAATTGGTGGCTGACTAAATACTTTTTTCCCCCACTGTAGTAAACCAATAAACAAACAAAAAATGGCTAGGCCTTCTTTATAGTCTCAGAAAATATTTCAATGAAAAGAGAATCACTCCCCCCTTTTTCCTAGAAGAAAAAGTACACATTTAGGTAGTTTCCATTTTGATACCTCTTAATCCGTCCACACAATCTAAATTATATATTCTCACTCTCTTGCCACATCTCCTGTTCCCTCCTTTCAGACAACCCTCAAGAACATCACTTGTGACTGCTCCCTTCTCCGGTGAATTCCACAATCTAGTGCACATAAAACAAAATAAAATCCCATAAGATTTAAACCCCTAGGCTTTTCCTTAGCCGCACTGCTACCACTCAATCACCCCCAACATGCTTTGTGACATCAAAAACTCAAATATGCTATCTCTTGCATCGTTGGTTGTACTTTCTCACATGCCCTGTGGCTCCCCTCCTATAAAATCATTTACTAATGTGATGATGGTTTCGCCCATTAGCGTCATCGTCATTCGACACCCATAACACTTTACTACAATCCATAACACACAAATTCAACCCCTCTAGCGATTGTTTAAATGCAGCATGATACACCATTTGACCATTTGTAAACCTCATTCGCGCTGTCACCCATACATACTGTCAATTTACATTTCACCTTTCAGAATGTATTATCTTTCACCCTTGGAAGGATTCTTTAAACCCACTGAATGTACCCCACAAATACAGTCAATTCCTCAGTGTAAGGAATCAGTGATATTTGATCCCAAGTATCTATTAAAATGTTGTTTGAGACGTGGTCTCCTACATCTCCCTCATCATTCATACTGTAGGGGATTTCCATCAATCCGTGAAGAAAGACTCGCAATCAAGACACATCAGACATTTTAATGTTTCATTAAGTGGAATACACACCTATAACATAACAAACCCATAACCACTTTCCAGTATTCTAATCATTTCAACTTGCTGCCTTGATTTTAGTAAAAATATATATTGTTGTGTATTCAATCCAGAACCTACAAAAAGTTAGTCCTGTCCCCTAGTCCAAAATAACAGTTTATACCTAAATGTGATTGTTCTCCTCTCCTTGGTGTGGAAACCTGCTGCTGCCTTTTTTTCTTCTTCTATCTCTACATTCCCTGTTATTGAGACTAAACCTGTGACCTGAGAATACTGCCCCCCTTCTGCGTATGGTGGTGGTGTAGTTGAACCAGCCTTTTTTTGGTTCACTCCCTCTCTCTCTTCTAATTTTCTTGTTATTCTTTGTTCCCTTATCTTATCAATTTCCTCTCACACTGTTACATCAAATGTTCCCTCCTTTGGCCATTTAGTTACTATTTTCCTGGTCCTATTTTCCCATTTGTCAGAGATATTACCAATATTACTATTTTCTGGGAACCTTCTCTTCATGATTGCTACTGGTGTTCCTGCCATCTCTACTACTTGTGTTGTGTGGTTCAGTGTCTATATTAGGGTGTAAGGTAAATTATTCCTGTTGTTTTCTCAGCTAAATGTTTTATATCCCTCAGTTAATGGTATTTTTCTTCCTAATATATCTTCATACTCTTCCTCTTTCCTTAAATTAGATTGTATCCCTTGCCTTTCCTTTACTAACCTTCTATCATTACTGGATCAATGACACTTGTAATAACTATTTCGCATTACACTGTGCCTTTTTCTGATAATGTTATATTTGTAGCCTATTGCATTAATTTAGTTTAAAATATAAGTTTGTTATTCAACAAATCTAGAACCCACTATAAGTTGGTGCTATTCCATCAGCATAATAGCTAAAGCTACTTGCATCCCCTGGTCCACGTAACGAAAACAAATTATCGTTTTAGAATTCACCACCTATTTGCATACACCACTGGTGTTAAGCAACCTATCGAATAAAGTAATAACAATTAGAATTTGTCAAAGAACTGTTTTCCAGTCAAGTATTTAGACCTCTACTTGAAATCTTACAGCTCAATTCGTACTAGCTGGACTGTCTCTCTTTTACCCGCGAACCAGAGCCATAAATTATTTTCCTTTGATCTCAATTCAAATCATTACCACAGCTCCAGTGCAATTGCCAGCCCGCTATTGCATTTCTGTAACTGTCCTTTCTGATTATGCCCTAATTAGTAAAACAAACACTGGCTATAATTTACAAGCATACATTTAATTCACATCCATATTCAATTCACTATTCCAAATCCCAATTATATTCTCAGTAGTTTTCAAATTATCAACTCATTCGGGCGGCAGGTAGCCTAGTGGTCAAGAGCGCTGTGCCAGCAACGGAAAGGTCGCCGGTTCCAATCTCAGAGCCGACCAGGCGAAAAATCTGTCGATGTGCCCCCGAGCAAGGCACCAAACCCTAACCACTCCTGTAAATCGCTCTGGATAAGAGCGTCTGCCAAATGACCAAAATGCAAAAATGTAATTCGGCGCCACAGAAAACAACTAACTATCTTTCTCCTATTCCGGTTGAATACTGGAGTCGTTCAATTTGAAATCAGCCAGCTGCTAAATCGTTCAGTCTTATAACACAAAATGAACACTGATTGTTCTATAAATCTAAGCAACCCATAAACGTAATTGGACTATAATCAGAAAATCTAGATTTTAGTCAGGAATGCAGAATCTATGCTTTATCGGAATGACAAGTAAATCCTCCCCTTTATTCCAATTCTAAATGGTCTGTATTTCTAGTATCTTGCACATACCACATTTATCACAAAATAGCTTTGAAGGACACAGATCTCACACGCTCAACGTAAACAACTTAGCAGCAAACGAGTCAAACCCACATTCATTGATTTGAAAACAGATATAACGACTTAACCAAATTAATTATATTTTCCCCCTAATATACTAAAATTCCTTGACTATATCACCTCTGCTTCTGAAATGATAGATAACTATTATAATGTTTAAAACCTTTTCTACCACACGCTCTATGTACTGTCTCTCACCCCCCACGTACGTCTACGTGTTTGGGCGCGCAAGCCAGCACTTATATATTATTCCACTTTTATCCACTCTCCATTAATCAATTACCCACACATAACATACATCATATGTCAATATTATTCATCATATCACATTCACACAACGTTGTTCTCAAACACGCTTCATCACTATTTGCATAACCTACCGGAATATTCCTTTACAATGGTCAATTTTACCATAATCCTATATCCCTTCTAAATTTCCCAACTTTAATTACCCCCTAAAAGCTTGACCGAACATCCAATTTATAGTGTCACCTTCTCAGGATGACTTAATTTTTTACCCGATTCGTTGTCTAATTTGTGCATCCCCTCATCCAGGATGATGCACACCTACTCCGGACGAGCAAACCTACGTATTAGCCTGCTCGTCCACTAGCCTGCGTGTATGCTAGCCTGCTTGTCTACTAGCCTGCGTCTATGCTAGCCTGCTTGTCTACTAGCCTGCGTCTATGCTAGCCTGCTTCTTCTACTACTAGCGTGCGGCTATGCTAGCCTGCTTGTGTACTACTAGCCTGCGTCTATGCTAGCCTGCTTGTTCTACTACTAGCCTGCGTCTATGCTAGCCTGCTTGTTCTACTACTAGCCTGCGTCTATGCTAGCCTGCTTGTCTTATTTACACTCATTTACATTGCATGCATGCTTGTTCCTAATTTCAACAAAAACTCTGCTTCTTCTGCTAAATTTGGTCCTTATTCTGGAGAGAACCCTTCCGTACCCCACCCTCAGATTCAGCTTGATCGAAACACACAGTTTAAGTAAGAACATAGCTTACCTTTTAAACAGCGGCCACTGAGTCTGTGTGAGTCGCTCAAACTTTCTCTGACGGTAAAGCAATCAAGGATCTCTATAACCAATCACGTCGGGGTCACCAATTATGTTGTGGAAAATAACCACTATACTTTATTACAAATAAGGTCTTACAGAGTTTTTGTTGCATCAAGAAATGACTTTATTAAAGTTTTCAACAAAGCCGATACCAGTCTGCAGAGGGGCACACATCCTTACGGTCTCCCTCCATGTGGTCCTCTGTAGCTCAGCTGGTAGAGCACGGCGCTTGTAACGCCAAGGTAGTGGGTTTGATCCCCTGGACCACCCATGCACAAAAATGTATGCACCCATGACTGTAAGTCGCTTTGGATAAAAGCGTCTGCTAAATGGCATATTATATTATTATATTATATCTTATATAGTCCTCTTCAGTTTTCCCGCTCTTTTATTGCTCCGCCCACTTCCTTTGTCTCTAAACTCAACTTTCATTAAGTTCAGAGTACTACAATCAATCAATCCTTATCTTGCAAAAACACTCATGTTTAGTTTAAACTCTGTTCAACCCTGGCTCTTTTCACTGTGTTTGAAGACAAAAACAAACGGCCCAATTCAGTTAGCCACAAAGAATGTTAACTATATGTTCATGATTAACTTCATTTTATCTGATAATCCATTAAAAATACACATCAAAACCTGTTGGTGGAAAATGTGTTGCATATATTTTATATACACTGAACAAAAATATTGATGAGGAGTATGTGTGTCTGTAATAAAGACATTTTGTGGGGAAAAACTCAAATCTATGGATTTCACATGACTGGGCGGGTGGGCTTGGCTGCCAAGTGGGTGGGCCTATGCCCTCCAAGGCCCACCCATGGCTGCAACCCTGCCCAGTCATGTGAAATCCATAGATTAGGGCCTAATGAATTTATTGACTGATTTTCTTATATGAACTGTAACTCAGTAAAATCTTTGAAATTGTTCCATGTTGCATTTATATTTTTGTTCAGTATAATTATAAATATGGCAGCAAAATGTTGAAATTCTGATTCCCATTGTCTGCAACCGGCTCTGATTGTGAAGTAATGAAACAAGCAGGGCGAGTGAGCTAGTCTGTGGTGGTGGGTGAACCCTCAAACTTCTGGCCTGTAGCCCTGCGTGGCATCAACCGTGCCACAAAAGCATGTTGAAGTTTCAAAGTCGATATCTACGTTCATAAACACAGGGTCACTACAGTTATTGTTATTTGTGGTCATAAACATTATTTTGAGTTTACATTTACATTTACATTTTAGTCATTTAGCAGACGCTCTTATCCAGAGCGACTTACAGTTAATTCTATAAGGGGATGGTCATGAATAATTTATTTTACAGTACAAGGGGATGGTCATGAATATTTTTTACGTTGGGGAGGGGGGTGTTTGGGGGGTGTTTTAGACCATGAGACATCCCGGAAATCGGGTCTTCTCACGAAAATGTCTGTAGCATCCGAATGGTTTGACCACACTATGGAAAGGGGAGACATTCACGATGGTGGTGTCTGTTTTTCTCTAGAACCCTCACAAGTGTCAGGGGACTTGTCTGAAGGTAACCGTTACGGGTAAAAAAAAGAAAGAATGGAAGTACAGTATAAAGGTAGTTTTGTGCCTACCCACAAAAGGGGTTAAATATGTATAAAAAACAAATAATATTTCCTGAGCTTTCTTATATCTCCTAGATATAGAACAAAAACTTCAACCATTTTACTGCTGCTGAACCAACCTGCTGAAGCAAGACAGAATGAGAGCGATGACCTGAGCAGCCCACGACAGCGGGTCGTTTGTTGGGGGGTGGTTGGGGGGCCATGAGTGGAGCATTGGGAGGCCTCAAGCAGAGAAATTATATATAAAAAATATATATTTTGTAATTATGCCCAGCTCACGAGGCCCCATGATGATGTGAGGCATGAGGCAATTACCTCTTCTGCCTAATGGTAAGTCCGTCATTGCTCTCATCTCATCTCATCTCATCTTCTGGCCCAGCTAAACTGGGCTTCTTCACTTGGTAGTGTTACCTAAACACCATTGGTATAAGATGTCAAAACACAAGAGCAGCGCCAAAGACACGCAGCCGGAGAGTCCAACAAATTCATTACCATGGCAGAATGGTAATGGCTCTAAAAAGCCAGGGAGAGAATTAGCTTGCCAACTTTGTCATTCTCCATGGTGATGACTCCCCTTGCGGAGAGATGATATTCTGAGAGAGAGCTCTGAGATGGTGTCCATAAAAGATTCATGCAAATGAGAAAAGCTATTTACACTACCGTTCAAAAGTTTGGCATCACTTAGAAATGTCCTTGATTTCCATGAAAACATACATTAAATGAGTTTGAATAGGAAATATAGCAAAATGAATAGGAAATGTAGTCATTGACAAGGTTAGAAATAATGTTTTTTAATTGAAATAATAACTGTGTCCTTCAAACTTTGCTTTCGTCAAAGAATCCTCCATTTGCAGCAATTACAACCTTGCAGACCTTTGGCATTCTAGTTGTCAATTTGTTGAGGTAATCTGAAGATATTTTACCCCATGCTTCCTGAAGCACCTCCCACAAGTTGGATTGGCTTGATGGGCACTTCTTACGTACCATATGGTCAAGCTGCTCCCACAACAGCTCAATAGGGTTGAGATCCGGTGACTGTGCTGGCCACACTTATAGACAGAATACCAGGTGACTGCTTCTTCCCTAAATAGTTATTGCATAGTTTGGAGCTGTGCTTTGGGTCATTGTCCTGTTGTAGGAGAAAATTGGCTCCAATCAAGCGCCGTCCACAGTGTATGGCATGGCGTTGCAAAATGGAGTGATAGCCTTCCTTCTTCAAGATCCCATTTACCCTGTACAAATCTCCCACTTTACCACCACCTACGCACCCCCAGACCATCACATTGCCTCCACCATGCTTGACAGATGGCATCAAGCACTCCTCCAGCATCTTTTCATTTGGTCTGCGTCTCACAAATGTTCTTCTTTGTGATCCGAACACCTCAAACTTCAATTCGTCTGTCCATAACACTTTTTTCCAATCTTTCTCTGTCCAGTGTCTGTGTTCTTTTGCCCATCTTAATTTTTTCTTTTTATTGGCCAGTCTGAGATATGGCTTTTTCTTTGCAACTCTGCCTAGAAGGTCAGCATCCTGGAGTCGCCTCTTCACTGTTGGCGTTGAGACTGGTGTTTTGCGGGTACTATTTAATGAAGCTGCCAGTTGAGGACCTGTGAGGCGTCTGTTTCTCAAACTAGACACTAATGTATTTGTCCTCTTGCTCAGTTGTGCACCGGGGCCTCCCACTCTTCTTTCTATTCTGGTTAGAGCCAGTTTGTGCTGTTCTGTGAAGGGAGTAGTACACAGCGTTGTACAAGATCTTCAGTTTCTTGGCAATTTCTTGCATGGAATAGCCTTCATTTCTCAGAACAAGAATAGACTGATGAGTTTCGGAAGAAAGCTCTTTGTTTCCGGCCATTTTGAGCCTGTAATCGAACCCACAATTGCTGATGCTCCAGATACTCAACTAGTCTCAAGAAGGCCAGTTTTATTGCTTCTTTAATCAGCACAACAGTTTTCAGCTGTGCTAACATAATTGCAAAAGGGTTTTCTAATGATCAATTAGCCTTTTAAAATGATAAACTTGGATTGGCAAACACAATGAGCCAGTGGAACACAGGACTGATGGTTGCTGATAATGTGCCTCCGTACGCCTATGTAGATATTCCATAAAAAATCAGCAGTTTCCAGCTACAATAGCCATTTACAACATTAACAATGTCTATATACGTCTATACGTCTATATACGTATATATAACATATACAGTGCATTCGCAAAGTATTCAGACCTCTTGACCTTTTCGTCATTTTGTTACGTTACAGCCTTTTTCTAAAATGATGACAAATGACAAAGCAAAAACAGGTTTTTCAAATATTTTGCAAATGTATTAAAAATAAAATAACGGAAATATCACATTTACATACAGTACCAGTCAAGTGTTAAACAAATCAAAATATATTTTCTATTTGAGATTCTTCAAATGGCCACCCTTTGCCTTGATGACAGCTTTGCACACCGGTAATGCTTTTCCAACAGTCTTGAAGGAGTTCCCACATATGCTGAGCACTTGTTGGCTGCTTTTCCTTCACTCTGCCATCCGACTCATCCCAAACCATCTCAATTGGGTTGAGGTCGGGGGATTGTGGAGGCCAGGTCATCTGATGCAGCACTCCATCACTCTCCTTCTTGGTCAAATAGCCCTTACACAGACTGGAGGGGTGTTGGGTCATTGTCCTGTTGAAAAACAAATGATCATCCCACTAAACCCAAACCAGATGGGATGGTGTATCCAGTGGCGGCTCCTGAAAAAATTCTCAGGGGGGGCAATTTTTCTGATGATTTAGGTGACCTACACACATTTAAAAAAAGATATGTCCAGCAACAACATGAAGACAGGGGCAGCATATAAGTCAATACTGATATACACATTGCTTGCTTCAAAAAGGCCTCATGGTTGAATTGGAAATATGTGCACCTGAGCATAATTCACAACAAGCAAGCAGGAGCTTTTGATAGAGGCTACTGAAAACATTGATGCAAGTTATTGGTAATAAGACATTTTTATAGACTTCCATATTCTGCCCTCTTGTATAGATTTGTGAAAATGAACAGTGATAGACATTTTGCCTGAAAACAGAATTTGAAAATAATTTCTAGAAAAGGTAAACACAGCTATCTGTATGGCTTTGTAAAAATGAACAACCATATTCTGGCCAATTGTATAGATTTGTAAATATGATGATGTCTCCTTTCATGCATACATTTTCAAATAAAGCTCTGCTTTGAGAAAGATCGAATGATATTGTTTAATCTTACCTTATGGCCTGCACACTGCTTGTGAAGCTGTCGAGGGCACGTTTGATGAAGACAGCATCGATGTTCTTCTTCTGTAGCTTCTGGTACAGAATGTCGACGTGGGGCATGATTTTGTGAAAAAGCCCCAGGAAAAAAATAAAATCTTCTTGCTATCTATGTACCTCAGCACAAGCACCAGCTGTGTCTGTGTAGAAACGTCCGTGGTCTCGTCAGCTTGGATAGCTACGAAGTTCGCCGACTTCACCTCCTCCACAATATGTTCCCTCATGACCGCTAGCATACACTCCAGTAGCTCGTTTTGAATGGTCTTTGATGTGCCCTTGAAAACTTTAGCATTTTTAAGATGGTCATCAAACACCTCATCTAATTGTGCCACAAAGTTGACAAGTCCAAGAAAAATACCAGGGTTGGTGGAGCCCTCAGTTTCATCTTTGCCTCGCAAAGCTAACTCAAACACTCCGCAAAACTTCACACACTGAGGATGTGGCGGTTCTTGCTAACCTCATCGTTGTGGCGGCGGACAGCTAGCCTGTATCCCTCATCCAGTTGAGTGGCAATGTTCACTCTCCCCAAAGCAGACAATCTCAAACAGCTATCCATGTGGGTCTTTGACAGCTCATGTTTCTTAATCTTTTCTGAAAGATGGTGCATGTCCGTTACACCTGTCGCTGTCCAAGCGGTGCTGTCTGCCGTGCCGCCTTCAGGGTGAAAGAGTAAGCAGGGGTAGCAGAAGACTGCATTAGCTACATCGCAGCCTGCTAGCCAGGTTTTTCGTTCGTTCCAATTTTTGGAAAATCCTCGGGTGTAGGACTTTCCCCCTTTAGTAGAAACATGTTGAATTATTAAATTTGGTCTGGGAGGTCCTAATTGTTTCGTTGCCAATTTATCTTGATTTGTTCGCCGACAAAAATGAACTTCTTTCAAAGAGACAATCGAGTTGCACTGAACGATAGCCATCTTGACAGTAGTACGTGAATTGATTGACGCTGCTACCCGCTCTTTTCTTAGTTATGTTCATGGTTATGTTACGTATGATGAAAGCGCGTAAGTGCAAGCCCTCCCGGAACCCATAGAGATTGTATTGAAAGCTCTGATATTTGAAAAAAAAAGATTTTACATGAGAGTCTGAGAGACTTCTGGGGCGATTTTCAACCTGACTGAAATCGCCCCAAAACGGGCGGGGCCATTTGAAGCACGACTTTAGCCTGATTGGACATTTAGTGGCAGATCAGACGTCTAGATTAGAACACTGAAAACTACTGTTGCCGTGATATAATTGATTAGAAAAAAAATCCCTTCCTTTTCCCGTTTGGCAGTGCGTCGCCCATATCGCCCTAATGAACACACCACCCCTGGGTGTATCACTGCAGAATGCTGTGGTAGCCATGCTGGTTAAGAGTGCCTTGAATTCGAAATAAATCACAGACAGTGTCACCAGCAAAGCACCCCCACACCATAACGCCTCCTCCTCCATGCTTTACGGTGGGAAATACACATGCGGAGGTCATCTGTTCACCAGCACCGCGTCTCACTAAGACACGGCGGTTGGGCTCATCAGACCAAAGGACACATTTCCACCGGTCTAATGTCCATTGCTCGTGTTTCTTGGCCCAAGCAGGTCTCTTCTTATTATTGGTGTCCTTTAGTAGTGGTTTCTTTGCAGCAATTCGACCATGAATGCCTGATTCACACAGTCCCCTCTGAACAGTTGATGTTGAGATGTGTCTGTGACTTGAACTCTGTGAAGCATTTATTTGGGCTGCAATTTCTGAGGCTGGTAACTCTAATGAACTTATCCTCTGCAGCAGAGGTAACTCTGGGTCTTCCATTCCTGTGGCGGTCCTCATGAGAGCCAGTTTCAGCATAGCGCTTGATGGTTTTTGCGACTGCACTTGAAGAAACTTTCAAAGTTCTAGAAAATGTTCCATATTGACTGACCTTCATGTCTTAAAGTAATGATGGACTGTCGTTTCTCTTAGCTTATTTGAGCTGTTCTTGCCATAATATGGACTTGGTCTTTTACCAAATAGGGCTATCTTCTGTTTCTTCTATATCTTCAATTTTTTGGTACCCTCGACACAATCCTGTCTCGGAGCTCGACGGACAATTCCTTCGACCTCATGGCTGGGTTTTTGCTCTGACATGCACTGTCAACTGTGGGACCTTATGTAGACAGGTGTGTGCCTTTCCAAATCTTGTCCAATCAATTGAATTTACCACAGGTGGACTCCAATCCAGTTGTAGAAACATCTCAAGGATGAACAATGTAAACAGGATGCACCTGATCTCAATTTCGAGTCTCATAGCAAAGGGTCTGAATACGTGTAATATCTGAACATTTATAACTTTGGCTGAGGTTTTCATATTGTTGGTTAAATGAACTCTGCTGTGCTGAAACATCTGGAAAGTGTTACTATAGGGGCCCCCTAAAACAGTGGACATGGGGATATGTGGAGGCCAGGGATTGGTCTATTCAAAATGCGCCATTTTGTGTTACATAGGATATATACCATGTTTGAACAAAGGGACGAGGAGAGTGATCATATTGGACATTGGGTTAGTTGCTCACCAGATTCTGCAGAAATCTGTAAATTGATGCTGAAATCTTTTGATATAATAAACCTTTATAATCAAAGTACAGTGTCAGCGGATTCCTTGTCAACACAGCATCTCAGCATCGTTGTTCGGCCACCACAGAAATTGGCGACGAGGATTTTGGGACGAGTTGCGTCTATTTCAGCGTTGCATCATGGGCTCCGAGCTGACTCTCGCTCCAGAGTCCGGCAGGTAAGGGTGAGCTTTCTCACAACTTTGGGCGCTGGTCAGTTCGTGTGACTGTGTGTGCGTTGGGTGGACGCACCGTGAAGAATCTGTGTGTGCCTTGCTGTTATTGCTGTGTGATAAGATTCCGTTCTAAATTTCTAAATTTGTTTGCGTTGGAAACAACGCAAACAGGGGGGAGTGTGAATATAATACAAGATCTAAGGAAAAAAGGAATTGATAACACTGGGCCCAGGGAAATTTGGCTTGAATAAAATTAAAGGGAAAAGGAATAAAATAAAGGAATAAGACAAGGAACTAAGGAAACATGTATACCAATTAGGACGTCACTTATCTACGGAAGCCCTCAAACGAGGCGATAATTAGATGGGCCACAAATCCTGTAAAGTCACCAGGTGGATTTTCGGGTCAGTCCAAGGGACTGTGAGTTTGTAGAATACACATTCAATTGTATGATACCTCTCGGTATATAGTTGACGAGGTATATGTCCGAAGTAGCCTCTCATTGAATATCTGCAACTCAAGGTAGCATTAATTTAGGAAGGAAAATAAGGAATAGGAGCAACGGAAGCATGCTTTTGGGACCGTATGAATGGATGCATTCTTGTTGATTGAATAGTTTTCATGTGTGTGTGAGAGAAAGAGAGTGTGTGTGTGCGCAAAAGAAAAATGTCTCTGCTGTGTTTGAGCTGTGTGGATTGTGCAGAGGGTTATATTTTTTTTTTACATTTTTAGTCATTTAGCAGACGCTCTTATCCAGAGCGACTTACAGTTTATTTTTTCATACTGGCCCCCCTTGGGAATCGAACCCACAACCCTGGCGTTGCAAACGCCATGCTCTACCAACTGAGCTACATCCCTGCCGGCCATTCCCTCCCCTACCCTGGACGACGCTGGGCCAATTGTGCGCCGCCCCATGGGTCTCCCGGTCACGGCCGGCTACGACAGAGCCTGGATTCGAACCAGGATCTCTAGTGGCACAGCTAGCACTGCGATGCAGTGCCTTAGACCACTGCGCCACTCGGGAGACATATATGCTCGACTCATGCTAAGATTTTATGTTAGATATATATGTTTTGGTTGAGAACAGGGGTTTTAGTTTTTTGTAAGGAAATCTATTAATTACGGTTAAAACCTTATGAGTCTCCATTTGAGAGAACGTTTTCAAATTTGTTAAAATCTATGAGCCCCCGGGAGGACGTTACGATTGTATAGAGAGGATTTGTAATGGATAAGAAAATAACTATACATCTGCAGATTGGAGTAGAATGGGTGAAGAAAGAGGAGAGAGAAAATAGACTAAAGTTAAGTTAAGTAACTTCGAAGTAGGATTTGTGTTCTATGTTTTGTGTTGTTTTGTGCGTTTTGTTCAGTGTTACTGTTTGTCTGTGTTGGAAAGAACGGAGGGACAGCTGGTCTGTCTGCTGTTTGACTTAGAGAAAAGTTACTTGCGGGAGAGCTCCTCTCACCCTGATGTCGCACTAATAAATGAACTGCGCATGTGTGGAGTTTTAGGATTTTGTAGTTAACCAGAGCGAATATGCCACTCCCCTGCCTGCACTGAGCTGCTGGGAGACGCAGACTTATAGCTGAAAAAAGAAAGGGGGAGATTTGAGTACACACAAATAAAGTATTCTGTTTGTTAAGTGGTTGTTGCGTAACTATAAACCTATTTGATTGAGATTCATTGAATTTATAAATGAGAGCTATGTTGACGGATTAAAAATAAAAGTAAATAAATCAAATAAAATGTTATTGCGCTATTTATAATATTCCTGAGTTAAGCTGTTTGCTTATTTCTTAGCGCGAATGTGAACATAGGTATGTCTAAAAGGGTATTGTATGGTTGAAATAACTCAATGAGTACATAAAATACTAAATTCGTGTCTGTTTCTTTTGTTCTCCTGTGGTGTGAGAGATGAGAAGGAGGAGACAGAGAGAGAGGAGGTGCTGACCAGTGCGTCACGCGACAGCGTGTGCTGTCCCGGATCCAGTCCAATTAAGGCCAGTACTGTTCTATCCACAAACGTACTTTCCCTTACAGGATATTATCGATGAAGGGCATTTATCTGTTTGTGTATGCCTAAAATATTTCATGTTGTGACCATTTAGCAGGGACTTGGCAACAGACTGATCAATTGATGTAATTGAGAATTGCACATTGAAGTTTTTTTGTGCATGGGTTGTTTTGATTAGAGTTGTGTTGGAAATCCAGCACTGAGATTATTCTGTAAAATTAAGGTGATTGGGTGCTTATTAAGCAATTGGTTTGTGGGTGCTGTAGTGTTGCTGGATTACAGGTCTTTCTTTTTTGATTGCTCTGAAGTTGACTAGTTTCCTTTACTTTTCTTTATCGGATGTGGTATGATTGCCACTAATCATTAATTAGTAAAAAATAATAATAATAATAAAATAATTCACAATAAAGGAATATAAAAGAGTTGTTACAATGCGGAAAAAGGACATCAAAACCATGAAAGTAATTACTCCTGTTGATGTAGTACAAAATAGTAATCCTTTAGTTAATGGTATTGCAAGGTTATCTGGAAAATGGAATAAACGTTGGCCTGACATTGAACAACCATGGCCAGTGGAAGGGACTCTTAACCCAGATGTAATTAAAATAATGCAAGTGCTTGTGTCCACATATAAGGCAGATCAAAAGAAGGGGAAAAAAGGGGAACAACGTAAAGAAAAGAGGCAAAGAGAGCTGGGTGTTCTTAAGTTGTTTGAAAATTAGGGACAAAAACTGATAAAAGATACAAAAGATAAAAGAGACAGAGGTATAGAGAAAATGGCAAAGAGGCGAAGGTAACAGAAAAACTAATGGCAGAAGTCAATACACCTTTCTCACATAAGGATTCAGCAAAAAGATCCCCACCTTACGAGGAAGAAGTAGAGTTTAAGGACGTCTATCCTCAACTTCCAGTGATCATTCAGGAGGGTGATTATTGCATCAGAGATGAAGATGAACGAATAATAACGGACAAGCAGAAACGACCATAAAGATGAATCCAAACTCCAAAAGTAAGAAGAAAACGACATGTCTGGAAACTAAGGGTAGAGTGAGGTTCATGAGGATGGAATTTGAAGATGATGATGATGATGATGATGATGATGATCAGAGTGATTCAGAAGAGATCATGGGTGGATATGACCCTGTGATCAGACGGAGGTTGGCCAGAGCGGAAAGAAGGGGTGATGGAAGTTGGAAGAAGAAGGATACAGGAGATTCGATCTCTGATGAAAGTGAAGATGGAGACAGCGATGAAGATTTGGAGATTAAAGGTGCTTCATGCTCAAGAGGATTTTATCCTACAATGACTAGCACAGAAGAAATAGAAGGAGATATGGATCGATGCATATCATGCTTGGATAAGGCGAATAATTTAGAAGAAGTAAGAGAAACTCAAGAAGTTGAAGATACAGATGAAAAAACTGCTGAAAAAAGAATCCCAAAAATTGGAGAGGAAGTATACATTGCGGCCAAGAAAAGGGAGCACAAGTAAGAAGATGATGCCAGTGATAATTCGAGGACAGAATCTGGAGTATAAGCCTTTGCAGAATACCGATATGTCAGATATACTTGAGAAGCTGCCTACTCTTCAAGATGGAGCATATCCTTGGATTTCAAAGTTGGAAGAAATTATGGTGGGAACACAGTCTGCCATAGGAAACATTAAGAGACTTTTGGCTAATCTCCTTGGGATTCCAGGTATGGAATAAATTTTTCAGAGAGCTGGACTTAATAGATATATGGGGACTGCGGTGAATGATCCTGAGTTGTTAGCTGCAAGTAGAAATAGGCTGTGGAGAGCACTGAAAGATATGTTTCAAACAAATGTGCATCCTGACAACATTCTGGTTGACCCACTAGGACAACAAGAAAATCAGAGAGCCTATGTGTCAAGAGCTCATCAAGTGTGGAGAAATATTACCGGAAATGATCCAGATGTGAGTCAAATAGAGCAGTCAATTTTGCGAGCTAAACTGCAGATGGGGCTGCCCTCACCAGTAAGGAGCAAACTGGCAGAGGTGGCTGGACTTGGAAGCATGGCAAAAGGTGTCTATACAGATCATATAGCCCATCAAGTGGATCTATACAGGAAAAAGGAACACAACCAGAAAGAACAGGACCAAGAAACTCTCACAAAACTCAATCAAATACAACTGGTGGAGAATAAGAAGAAGGAGAAGAAATAGGCTTTGGTTATGCAGAATCAGTGTTCACCAAATCAACAATCACTGCTACAGCTTCAACCGAACCAGGTCCAACTGCAATTGTCCCAGCCACCACTAGTGGGACCAGTTGTTTCATATCCATAGCCAGTTTCCGGACAGACACAGAATTGGAGAGGAAGAGGACGAGAAGGCTTAGGAAGAGGAAGAGGAGGAAGATTTAATCCATACTTCCAGCAATCTTCAGAAGTGTGTTATAATTGTGGACAGGTTGGTCACTTTGCCCGTGAGTGTAATGGGCCAGGAGGAAACACCAGAGGAAATTTCAGAGGAAGATACAGGGGCCAGTCAAGATCATTTGGAGGACCGGTGAACCCTTATAGGGGCCCGGAGCCAGGATTCTAGAGGTGCCCAGAAGATCCGAAAGGGGGGTGTCAGCTGGTAGCATCAGGACCAGAAAAATATCCAACAATTGAGGTGAAAGTAAACAACCGACCATTGGAAGTGATGGCGGATAGCGGAGCTGCTTTCACTTGTGTTCGGCCTGAAGATGCTACACATCTCACTATGTCCAATCAACTGATTTGGACAATTGGGTTTGAGGGAGTGAAACAGCTGATTCCTCTTACGGAACCAATTGAGCTCTGCTATAAAAATTTGAAAACTACAATACCCATACTGGTATAGGAACATACACCTATTGCATTGTTGGGAAGAGATGCATTGTGTAGATTGAATTGTACAATAAAATGTACGCCAGACGGCTGTCTGGTAGAAGTGCCAAAAGAAACGGTTACCTTTGAGAGCTATGGTTAAGGATACTGGGAATGGTCAACTCCATAGAAATCTTTCCTGGACACAGGAAGGCCTTGTGGCATTTGAAACGATCAAACAAAGGTTACAAGAGGCACCAGCACTCACACTACCAGACTACTCTAAGAATTTCTTGCTATATGTGTCTACTTCTACTGGAGGTAAATATGCTTGTGCAGTTCTTTGTCAGCCGACAGATACAGGGACGAATCCTCAACCTATTTCCTACTACGCTACTGCCTATTCAGAAGTAGAACTAGGGCTACCACTGTGCTACAGAGCAATGGTGGGAGTATATTTAATATATGACAAAGTATCATCTGTTACGATGGGTTACCCAGTAACAATCCTTACCCATCATAGTCTCAGAAATCTTCTGAACTATGGAAAATATACATTGACTATGCCTAGGCTCAGAGACTATCATAGGCTCTTAGAGCAGGAAGATCTCACCCTAGTGAGGTGTGATATGGTGAATCCAGCCCAGAATTTGCCAACTTCAGAGGATGGTGAGCCACATGATTGTGTTCAAGAAGCAGAGAAATACTCGAGGCTTAGATCAGATTTGCAAGCCCTTCCATTATGTGAGGCAGACCTGGAGTATTGGACTGATGGGTCTTGTTATCGTGTGGGAGATAAATTGTGTGCTGGCTATGCAGTAGTTAAAGCCCAAGGAACTGGATTTGTTGTTGAAAAGGCTGAAGTAATACCACAGCCTGCGTCCGCACAACTTGCTGAACTTGTGGGGCTAACAGAAGTGTGTTTGTTAGCAGAAGGAAAGCGAGTGACGATATATACTGATTCTGCATATGCACATAGTGTATGTCATTTGTTTGGAGCAGTGTGGAAAGGTAGAGGGTTTAAGAAAACGGATGGTTCTCTGATACAACATAATGCGCAAATAATGAAACTGTTGCATGCTATGATGAAGCCTAAAGAGATAGCGATAGCTAAGTGTGCAGCTCATAAAACAGATGTGTCAAAAGTCACACAAGGGAACAAAGATGCTGATGAAGCTGCAAAAGCCGTCACAGGAGAGGACAAATTGGGCAAGGTTTTTCTGGTCACTCATGGAGTGGACTTGGAAGACAAAATTACGCTTAAGGATGTGATTTTGATGCAGGAAGCTGCGTCTACGATTGACAAACAGTTATGGCTAGACCGAGGTGCCATCAAAGATGCTATGGGTCTTTGGAGAAACCATGAGGGGTTTATAGTAGCGCCTCTAGAGCTATTAGGTCTGATGATTCAGGAAGCACATGGGTTAGCTATTGTTGCAAGGGGGGAGGTTAGGAGAAAGATCACAAAGGAGTATGTTTTTTGGGCACCATAATTGCTTGAAAAGGTTGACTATGTCATAGGCAGGTGCACGATCTGTCTGAAAAATTATGTTTGCAGGGGTGTGACTGTTCTTCCTGGTTACATTCCAACACCGAGAGGTCCTATGCGTGAGTTGGTTATCGACTTTGTTGATATGATAAAACCAACTGAAGTGAAAAGATAAATGCTGGTGGTTGTAGATAGATTTTCACGATGGCCAGAGGCATGTCCAACCAAGCGAAAAAAAGCTAAGTGGGTTGCCAAGTTTTTGTGTAAAGAAGTCATAAGCAGGTGGGGATTTCCCGATTGTATATCCTCAGATGATGGGAAAGAGTTTTGTGGATAAATCAGTGAAATTGATTTTTTTTTTAATTGGGAAAAAAGTCAGACCAAAACGTTACGAAAACTAGGGTTGAAGTAACTCTAGGAAATTTTGAATATCTGATTGTGTGATAATTTTAACATTTCTTTGCATAGTGTTGTGATGTTTAGTGTTTTCTTATGAATCAAAGGGGGGAAATGGAATGTGATTCATTTATATACAGTGGGGAGAACAAGTATTTGATACACTGACGATTTTGCAGGTTTTCCTACTTACAAAGCATGTAGAGGTCTGTAATTTTTATCATAGGTACACTTCAAATGTGAGAGACGGAATCTAAAACAAAAATCTAGAAAATCAAATTGTATGATTTTTAAGTAATTAATTTGCATTTTATTGCATGACATAAGTATTTGATCACCTACCAACCAGTAAGAATTCTGGCTCTCACAGACCTGTTAGTTTTTATTTAAGAAGCCCTCATGTTCTCCACTCATTACCTGTATTAACTGCACCTGTTTGAACTCGTTACCTGTATAAAAGACACCTGTCCACACACTCAATCAAACAGACTCCAACCTCTCCACAATGGCCAAGACCAGAGAGCTGTGTAAGGACACCAGGGATAAAATTGTAGACCTGCACAAGGCTGGGATGGGCTACAGGACAATAGACAAGCAGCTTGGTGAGAAGGCAACAACTGTTGGCGCAATTATTATAAAATGGAAGAAGTTCAAGATGACGGTCAATCACCCTCGGTCTGGGGCTCCATGCAAGATCTCACCTCGTGGGGCATCAATGATCATGAGGAAGGTGAGGGATCAGCACAGAATTACACGGCTGGACCTGGTCAATGACCTGAAGAGAGCTGGGACCACAGTCTCAAAGAAAACCATTAGTAACACACTACGCCGTCAAGGATTAAAATCCTGCAGCGCACGCAAGGTCCCCCTGCTCAAGCCAGCGCATGTCCAGGCCCGTCTGAAGTTTGCCAATGACCATCTGGATGATCCAGAGGAGGAATGGGAGAAGGTAATGTGGTCTGATGAGACAAAAATAGAGGTTTTTGGTCTAAACTCCACTCGCCGTGTTTGGAGGAAGAAGAAGGATGAGTACAACCCCAAGAAGACCATCCCAACCGTGAAGCATGGAGTTGGAAACATCATTCTTTGGGGATGCTTTTCTGCAAAGGGGACAGGACGACAGCACCGTATTGAGGGGAGGATGGATGGGGCCATGTATCGCGAGATCTTGGCCAACAACCTCCTTCCCTCAGTAAGAGCATTGAAGGTGGGTCGTGACTGGGTCTTCCAGCATGACAACGACCCGAAACACACAGCCAGGGCAACTAAGGAGTGGCTCCGTAAGAAGCATCTCAAGGTCCTGGAGTGGCCTAGCCAGTCTCCAGACCTGAACCCAATAGAAAATCTTTGGAGGGAGCTGAAAGTCCTTATTGCCCAGCGACAGCCCTGAAACCTGAAGGATCTGGAGAAGGTCTGTATGGAGGAGTGGGCCAAAATCCCTGCTGCAGTGTGTGCAAACCTGGTCAAGACCTACAGGAAACGTATGATCTCTGTAATTGCAAACAAAGGTTTCTGTACCAAATATTAAGTTCTGCTTTTCTGATGTATCAAATACTTATGTCATGCAATAAAATGCAAATTAATTACTTAAAAATCATACAATGTGATTTTCTGGATTTTTGTTTTAGATTCTGTCTCTCACAGTTGAAGTGTACCTATGATAAAAATTACAGACCTCTACATGCTTTGTAAGTAGGAAAACCTTCAAAATTGGCAGTGTATCAAATACTTGTTCTCCCCACTGTATATCATTTTTATATATTATTTTTGATATTGATGATTTAATTTTCATGTGTTGCTTTGCAAAAGATACTGGTTGGTGTTTTATTTTCTTCCAGAAGCATATGGGGGAATGTGTAGAGTGGGATTCAAATACTCAAACATGGACAATATGAATGGACTGGAGGAAGTTGAACAAGGAAGGTGTGGAAATGTTCAGATTCCATCATCGATGTTGCATTGAAAGTCGACACTGCTGAGGAGCTGCAGTGTATTGGACTACATTCCAGTGTCTGCAATGATATATATATATACATATTTGCATGTGTAATACATAATTTGTGTCATATTCTTTCTGTATAAATTTTTTTAAGAATGATGTTTTCTGTTGTTGGGTATATGTGGGGACCTCAGATGTTTTTGTTTTTTCTTTGACGCTTAGGGATATTGGGTCTAGGCAGGGACAGAGAGAATCCACAGGAGGGTCCAATGGGTCGACCAGCCTGAATTTGTATAGGTTTTTGATGGTATTTTGTTTTCTGAGGCTTTCATGTGTATTTGATTGCACCACAGCTTAAAATGCATTGATAAAGATTTATATATTGATCTGGAGTACTTAGGTGGTCGCCTGAGGCAGAGGGGCCGTGAGAGAATTTTACTGTCTTGATTGATTGATGGATATTTGGACAGAAAGCTGCCAGACAGGTTTTTCGCTCTTACACTCCATAACAATTTGTTTACACTCCATAAAAATTTGTTCACACTCCATAAACTTGGTTTTATTGCTAAAGTTACACAAGATTTGTCATAATCCTAATATTTTTGTTTTCGAGACTTAATTAGTCTCGAAGGGGGGAAATATGTAGTATCTGAACATTTATAACTTTGGCTGAGGTTTTCATTTTGTTGGTTAAATGAACTCTGCTGTGCTGAAACATCTGGAAAATGTTACTATAGGCGCCCCCTAAAACAGTGGACATGGGGATATGTGAAGGCCAGGGATTGGTCTATTCAAAATGCGCCATTTTGTGTTACATAGGATATATACCATGTTTGAACAAAGGGACGAGGAGAGTGATCATATTTGAGATTGGGTTAGTTGCTCTCCAGATTCTGAAGAAATCTATAAATTGATGCTGAAATCTTTTGATATAATAAACCTTTATAATCAAAGTACAGTGTCAGCGGATTCCTTGTCAACACAGCATCTCAGCATCGTTGTTCGGCCACCACATACGTAAATAAGGTATTTCTGTTTTTGCAAACATTTCAAAAAATCTGTTTTCACTTTGCCATTATAGGGTATTGTATGTAGATTGATGAGGAACATTTTGTATTTAATCAATTTTAGAATAAGTCTGTAACGTAACAAAATGTGGAAAAAGTGAAGTGGTCTGAATATTTTCTGAATGCACTGTATATGAAATGGTTGTCAGTCTGCTGCTAACAGTATCTTCCTCCACTGTCCCTGTCCCCTACCGGGCTCGAATCAGTGATCTTCCGCTCGTAAACACACGTGACCGCCCTTCTTGGCAACGTACCAACCATTCGAGCTATCCTAAAATACCTAATTCGATAGCTTTATCGGCGACATTTCAAGTTAGCTGTGGAGTGAGTTTATGGTAGAGTCTTAATTCCGAATACATGTACATACATGCTCCCTTCCAGCAAATAGAGTGAGATGAAGCAGCAGAAGAAGGTTCTCTCTGTTTGCTTCAATGACTTCCATTTTGTGTCCTGGAATGAGATTGGATGCATAATTATTCTGACTGCCTCTGTCTCCTGATTAGGAAGCCATAATAGAATGGAGACTGCACCAAAGGCAAACACTTACAGACAGAGGTGCAGTCAGGCATGCATTCACTGGGCTTCCATCTCCCCATTCTAAATATGGTGTTGAAATCAAACGTGGCGAGATGAAAAGAGAGGTTAACTGTCATTTCTGCTGTGTCGCCTTTCGTAAGACAGAGGCATGAGCACAAGTATATATTTCTGTATCTATATTCAATTTGGGAAACGTTATATCTGTGCAAAGAGATCCATTATACAACAGACTTATTAGAAGTGATGGAGATTCCTGTAGAGGAACTGCAGTAGAGGGTTCCGTTAACTGTTTAAATGTAAATCTCAAGCACAGCTATAAAAAGAGTGGCATAACAAAGTTTCAACCTTTAAAAAGGTTGATGTTGTGTAACTCCAAGTCAGACTTAAACTCCCGGAAATGTTGAGCTAAATTGAGGACATTTGAGAGAGGACACCAACCCGGCTCCCAAACAATTCCAGTAATGAAAAGAGAATGATCTGTTCCTGATAGAAATTGAGAATTTGGCCACGGTTAGGTATAAATCTTTAGGGTAATCTTTCTCATTTTGGAAAATGGGTCAAGCATGGCACGCTCTGATTACTGTACCTTGACATTTCTTTGAGCATGTCAGCGTATTTCAATGTCTTTAGAATAAATGAAGATAGGCCCAACTCATAGTCTCCTCAATCAATATCCAGACTACTTGGCCCAGCTGATTTCAATGGTAACTGAATATACCTGTGAAAGTGAGTTTTAAGCATTTTGCTACACCCACAATAACATCTGCTAAATATGTGTATGTGAACAATATAATTTGATTGGATTTTAAAGTCAATATTAGAGGTCATATTGCCATGTGGTATTACCCCTTAGGCCAGGTGAACTTACTAAGGACAGCTCTAAATTGATATTTTTGGTATAAAGCTGCTGATGAGTATTGTGGCATATTGAGCGACACACCAACTCTAAGAGAATAACTCACCAAGGCTATTCCACCTGTGGCAGTCAGTCTTCAAAGTATCAAATAAAGTTGCATTCCCCGTAGGACAGTACTAAAACATATTTTTCACCAAAAATCTAAATTACGTATTGTGCCTTTACTTAGGATTATATTCAATCAGATCTGCCTTAACCTGCGACAACCGACAACCGACAACTGCATACTGTAGCAGTTTCATTGTTTTTATTTAGGCAGTGTCGGAGGTGGAACTGCGTTAGAGCTGTCAAATCAGCAAGTGGTTCCTGGCATTATACCTATCGCAGACATTGTCATTGGATGCACCCAGTCGCATTAGTATTAATCCCAATCTACACCTCGATTAGGCTGATATCAATCCATATTATATCATTTAATGATTTTCAATTTGAGTGTCATTATTTCTATATAGCTACACTTTCTCCTTCTGAACTTCTAATGCGGGTGGGATTTAAGGACGGTGTGGTTTTATGATAATGCCGACAGCTCCAACGCAGTTACACCTCCGACATCGCCTAAACAAAAGCAATGTTCACATTTTTACATTTTAAAATCTAACTTTATTTATTATTTAATTATTAAATTTTTGCCTTTAATCTAACAGACCTTTTTGTCAACTGAATGCAATGAATTATGCAACGACTCTGCAATTTAAATCAACTAATCTGTCATTTTACTAAATTCCCTTAAAGACAGATTGATGAAGAAAGGTTAAGTGTGATACTAATGAGTCAGCCTGGCCTCAAAGACTAGATGTAACATAGTAAATGTAAATTTAGAATCTGCCAATTAGTATGATATGTTACATTTGGTATGGTTTCATAAGACAGAAGGTTGCTTTAAGCCAAAAACGAAAGGAGGGAGGTTGGTCCGGGAGCATGGGTGGGTGTATGACGCGAAATGTTTCATCTTCGAAATACATCACAGACAAATTTAGCATTTTTTATTCTAATTAGCAAACTTTGCAACTACTTTCTATGTACTTTTTAGCTTCTTTGCAACTACTTAGCATGTTAGCCAACCCTTCCCCTTCCCCTAACCTTAACCCCTAACCCTAACCTTAACCCTAACCCCTAGCCTAGCTAACATTAGCCACCTAGCCACTTAGCTAACGTTAGCCACAACAAATTGGAATTCTTAACATATCATGCATATTGGAAATTCATAACATATTGTACGAATTGTAATTTGCAACATCATTCAAATTGTAATTCGTAACATATCATACGAATTTGAGGACATAACATATCATATGAAATGAATGATGGACATTCACAAATAAATACATACCATACAAAATGTAACATATCATAATAAATGGAGGGAGACAAATTTACATTTACTATGTTACATCGACCCCGGAGTCCAGGTTGAATGAGCTGACATGGATAAGCATTGGAGATGGAACAGACCTCTATGTGAGACAACGATAACAATCTCCAACGTGGGGAGAAGGAATTGCAATTTAAGTCTTTGGACACCAGCCCACTTTATCATTTAATTACATCGTGGTTTAATGTTTGCTTAGTCCTTCTCATCTACGCTAGAGTTCCACTGCTCTAATATCATTACTCTGTGTCTCACAGTGAGGTGACAGAGACTGCACCGCTAGATAGATCATCATACTGAAACTTGGGCAGACTTAATTTAGTTAATTTCCCATGGACTTCACGGGGTAAGCTGAAATTACATTACAGTTCAGGTATCTTGGACATGTAATTTTCCTGAGCACAGAGGGTAATTATAATGAATGCATACAGTGGGGAAAAAAAGTATTTAGTCAGCCACCAATTGTGCAAGTTCTCCCACTTAAAAAGATGAGAGAGGACTGTAATTTTCATCATAGGTACACGTCAACTATGACAGACAAAATGAGAAAAGAAATTCCAGAAAATCACATTGTAGGATTTTTTATGAATTTATTTGCAAATTATGGTGGAAAATAAGTATTTGGTCAATAACAAAAGTTTCTCAATACTTTGTTATATACCCTTTGTTGGCAATGACACAGGTCAAATGTTTTCTGTAAGTCTTCACAAGGTTTTCACACACTGTTGCTGGTATTTTGGCCCATTCCTCCATACAGATCTCCTCTAGAGCAGTGATGTTTTGGGGCTGTCGCTGGGCAACACGGATTTTCAACTCCCTCCAAAGATTTTCTATGGGGTTGAGATCTGGAGACTGGCTAGGCCACTCCAGGACCTTGAAATGCTTCTTACGAAGCCACTCCTTCGTTGCCCGGGCGGTGTGTTTGGGATCATTGTCATGCTGAAAGACCCAGCCACGTTTCATCTTCAATGCCCTTGCTGATGGAAGGAGGTTTTCACTCAAAATCTCACGATACATGGCCCCATTCATTCTTTCCTTTACACGGATCAGTCGTCCTGGTCCCTTTGCAGAAAAACAGCCCCAAAGCATGATGTTTCCACACCCATGCTTCACAGTAGGTATGGTGTTCTTTGGATGCAACTCAGCATTCTTTGTACTCCAAACACGACGAGTTGAGTTTTTACCAAAAAGTTCTATTTTGGTTTCATCTGACCATATGACATTCTCCCAATCCTCTTCTGGATCATCCAAATGCACTCTAGCAAACTTCAGACGGGCCTGGACATGTACTGGCTTAAGCAGGGGGACACAGCAGGATTTGAGTCCCTGGCGGCGTAGTGTGTTACTGATGGTAGGCTTTGTTACTTTGGTCCCAGCTCTCTGCAGGTCATTCACTAGGTCCCCCCGTGTGGTTCTGGGATTTTTGCTCACCGTTCTTGTGATCATTTTGACCCCACAGGGTGAGATCTTGCGTGGAGCCCCAGATCGAGGGAGATTATCAGTGGTCTTGTATGTCTTCCATTTCCTAATAATTGCTCCCACAGTTGATTTCTTCAAACCAAGCTGCTTACCTATTGCAGATTCAGTCTTCCCAGCCTGGTGCAGGTCTACAATTTTGTTTCTGGTGTCCTTTGACAGCTCTTTGGTCTTGGCCATAGTGGAGTTTGGAGTGTGACTGTTTGAGGTTGTGGACAGGTGTATTTTATACTGATAACAAGTTCAAACAGGTGCCATTAATACAGGTAACGAGGGGAGGACAGAGGAGCCTCTTAAAGAAGAAGTTACAGGTCTGTGAGAGCCAGAAATCTTGCTTGTTTGTAGGTGACCAAATACTTATTTTCCACCATAATTTGCAAATAAATTCATTAAAAATCCTACAATGTGATTTTCTGGATTTTTTTCTCTCAATTTGTCTGTCATAGTTGACGTGTACCTATGATGAAAATTACAGGCATCTCTCATCTTTTTAAGTGGGAGAACTTGCACAATTGGTGGCTGACTAAATACTTTTTTTCCCCACTGTACATGTGGAAATTACATGATTTGCATGAGTATGAATCATTACATTTGGGAAGTAATGCTGTGAAGGGAAAAACTTTAGGGTTGGGAAGACAAAGTTTGCCCATTTTATTGTACTATTTGTCTTGTATTCTGTTTCTCTCAAATTCAGTGTCACCAGGCTGTTCTAGAGTAGCTCAGCTAATTATCATTACAATTAGTTTAGCTACTCATGGAATTTCACCAATTAAATTCCATATTAAGAACTATACCTTTGGTGAACCATGTAAATGTGATGAGCAACCATGCCTAAGACTTGTGGTCATTCCCAGAGCTGATGCCTGAGCTGAGGCCCGGGCTTTAGTTCAGCATGCGAACACAGTACCTATGCATGTCATTAGACCCAGATGGGTCTTTGTGAGGTCAAAGGGGGAGTAAAAATGTAATGGAGGTGGTTCTATGAACCACGCTTGTGTGATGAGTAATCTTGCCTGAGTCATGAAGACTTGCATTATCTCCCTGACATAAGATCTAAGCTTTAGCTCAGCGGGCTAACACAGTATTGAGGTATGCAGGAGATGAGTTCAAACCCAATTGGTCATCCCTTTCAACTGATCATCATGAAATGATGAAAGACCAATCCAAACAACAACAACAACAACTACAACAATTATCATATTTAAACAACAGACTAGTGCTGCTGTTTCTGAGGCATTTGGTGGCCTGAGTGCTCTGAGAGACTTTGGTGATCTGCACATGGCATGCAAACAGGTTACAACATTTCAATCCAATTTCCCCTTTATTATGAGTACATCAATATACAGAAAATGGCATACCTTCAAATTACAAGCAAGCAAAATGAACAGCAAATTAAATTGGCCCTCAATGGATGAAATGCAATTAAATTCAACACAAGCAAATGAATGACCAGATGGTGTTTTTATTGATCATGTTACTGCTAGCAAATAAGGCATCATAACAAGGTGATAGTCTTGTCATTTATTAGTCACTGTCATTGCACTTGGTGAGAGGGAGTTTTCTTGGACTTTCCTTGGCTTCTGCTTGATGGGGAAATAACAAAAACCCCAGAGAGCTGCTCAATGCTCCAGATGAAATTTAGCTGAGGTTAAAACCTCCACAGGATGTTCTCTTAACACAGTAATAAACGTCTCAGTGAGCTCCAGCCCACTCATTTGAACTGCATCTCCTGCTCCCCAGACACTGAGGCCTCCAATCCGTCAGTTTAACGTTAATCTCTCGTGGACAGATTCTCGTGGACAGATGAAATGGCGAGAATAAGTCAAGGCTCACGTAGAATTATGTGATTGCGAGCAGCAGTAGTTCCTGATTTGAGGTTTTTGTCGTTGATTATTTGGACGAATCAAGATTAGGCGAAGGTGGTTCTTAAACTGGTGCAGTGATTTTTTTAAGCCCTTGTTCGGATGATAAACGGTTTCCACAGCCACAAAGTCAAAATTGTCTTTATTGTAAAAATTTATGAAAACAAAAATGTGCTTTTTGGCCATAATAAACATGTGTGAAATTAGCAGAAGGGAGCGGTTTGGCCAAAAGTTAAAGTTTGCGAGGCTGGAGACTTCGCTTCCTTCCTTTGCACAAAGGTAATCACAATTGTTAATGGCATTCCCCCCAGAAGTAAAACAGGATTCAGATTTAGCTGGCTTTAGATACTTACAATAGTCTATCCACTCAGAAATCGACTGTTTGGAATTATGGACTACTGCAACTCGCTGTTGGCTGGGCTCCCCGCTTGTGCCATCAAACCCGTTGCTGACAGGTGTATAAAATCAAGCACATAGCCATGCAATCTCCATAGACAAACATTGTCAGTAGAAGGGCCTTACTGAAGAGCTCAGTGACTTTCAACATGGCACCTTCATAGGATGCCATCTTTCCAACAAGTCAGTTCGTCAAATTTCTGCCCTGCTAGATCTGCCCCGGTCAACTGTAAATGCTGTTATTGTGAAGTGGAAACGTCTAGGAGCAACAACGGCTCAGCCGCAAAGTGGTAGGCCACACAAGCTCACAGAACGGGACCACCGAGTGCTGAAGCGTGTAAAAATCGTCTGTCTTCGGTTGCAACACTCACTACCGAGTTCCAAACTGCCTCTGGAAGCAACGTCAGCACAAGTACTGTCGTCGGGAGCTTCATGAAATGGGTTTCCATGGCCGAGCAGCCGCACAGAAGCCTAAGATCACCATGCGCAATGCCAAGCGTCGGCTGGAGGGGTGTAAAGCTCGCCGCCATTGGACTTTTCATGGTTTGGGCTAGGCCCCTTAGTTCCAGTGAAGGGAAATCTTAACACTACAGCATACAATGACATTCTAGACAATTCTGTGCTTCCAACTTTGTGGCAACAGTTTGGGGAAGGCCCTTTCCTGTTTCAGCATGACAATGCCCCCATGCACAAAGCGAGGTCCATACAGAAATGATTTGTTCGAGATCGGTGTGGAAGAACTTGACTGGCCTACACAGAGCCCTGACCTCAACTCCATCGAACACCTTTGGGATGAATTGGAACGCCGACTGAGAGCCAGGTCTAATCGTCCAACATCAGTGCCTGACCTCACTAATGCTCTTGTGGCTGAATGGAAGCAAGTCAAAAAATCAAATCAATTTTTATTTGTCACATGCGCCAAATACAACAGGCATTTACAGTGAAATGCTTACTTACAAGACCTAACCAACAATGCAGTTTTAAGATAAATAAGTGTTAAGTAAACAATAGATAAGTAAAAAATAAAAGCAGTAAAATGCTAATAGTCCGGGTGGCCATTTGATTACCTGTTCAGGAGTCTTATGGCTTGGGGGTAGAAGCTGTTAAGAAGCCTTTTGGACCTAGACTTGGCGCTCCGGTACCACTTGCCATGCGGTAGCAGAGAGAACAGTCTATGAGTAGGGTGGCTGGAGCCTTTGACAATTTTTAGGGCCTTCCTCTGACACCGCCTGGTATAGAGGTCCTGGATGGCAGGAAGCTTGGCCCCAGTGATGTACTGGGCCGTACGCACTACCCTCTGTAGTGTCTTGCGGTCAGAGGCCGAGCAGTTGCCATACCAGGCAGTGATGCAACCAGTCAGGATGCTCACGATGGTACAGCTGTAGAACTTTTTGAGGATTTGAGGACCCATGCCAAATCTTTTCAGTCTCCTGAGGGGTAATAGGCTTTGTCGTGCCCTCTTCACGACTGTCTTGGTGTGTTTGTCACAGCAGCAATGTTCCAACATCTAGTGGAAAGACTTCCCAGAAGAGTGGAGGCTGTTATAGCAGCAAAGGGGGGACCAACTCCATATTAATGCCCATGGTTTTGGAATGAGATGTTCGACGAGCAGGGGTCCACATACTTTTGGTCATGTAGTGTACTTTATTGAGGAAAGATGTACTTACTATGACTGAGATATGTCCCACCTAGCTATCTTAAGATTAATGCACTAACTGTAAGTCGCTCTGGATAAGAGCACCTGCTAAATGACTAAAATGTAAAATGTAAATGTAATTGCATAATAATGCAATTGCTGCTGAACTCCATCACTAATTACATATTATTGGACAATACTTACATATTTACCTGTACCTATACTTACTATACTTACCTGGACAATAATTACATATTATTCCAGATGGCATAAGAGAAACTTATGATGATATCATTAATGGTCTCACAACAAAAGGGTTTTTACAAAAGTTTTTTTTACTGAGATACAGTTTTGGTAGTAGACAAAGCTCTGTGTTACATACGTTACATCCACCACTTCAAATCAATTCAAATCAAAGTTTATTGGTCGCGTACACAGATTTGTAGATGGTATCGCAGGTGCAGCAAAATGCTTTGCTTCTAGCTCCAACAGTGCAGAAATATCTAGCAATACAATAACAACACACACATAATCAAAAAAATAAAAAACAAGAAATTAAGAAATATCATGACGGGCAATATACGAACGAGGATGTCAGTGTCTGGAATATAAATATATATAAATGGTGTGTATAGACAGTATGGACAATATATGGATAGAAAAGGTGAGTACAGCAGTACTTATATAGGATGAGCCATGACTAGAATACAGTATATACATATAAAGTGGATAAAACAGTATGTAAACATTATTAAAGTGACCAGTGTTAAACGTCTCTATGTACATAGGGCAGCAGTATCTAAGGTGCAGGGCAGAGTACTATGTGGTAGCCCCACCATATACACACACACAGTCAGCAGCAGTGCAGCACCCCTGGATGAAGAGCAATTGTGGGAGGTTAAGTGCCTTGCTCAAGGGCACACTGGCACACTCAAGGGCAGCCTTCCAGCTGCCAGTTCAGTTCCATTCCCATTTTTGTGTTGCTTGAACCTTCAGGCTGCTGGTCTGCCTCTCTAACCTCTAGGCTGCTGCCGCCCCATATAGATCAGATCTCTTGTAAAACAAAACCCACAGACATTCACTACATACGCCTACGCCTACACACACACATAACACACACACTTTTACACTCATCATTTGATGATGCTATACTCTGTTCTTTATTTATCCTGATGCCTAGTCACTTTACCCTGCCTTCATGTACATACAGTGCCTTCGGAAAGTATTCAGACCCCTTGACTTTTTCCACATTTTGTTACGTTACAGCCTTATTCTAAAATTGATAAAATAAAATAAAATCCTCAGCAACCACATAATGACAAAGCGAAAAAAGGTTTTTCGAGTGTTTGCACATTTATTAAAAATCAAAACAGAAATATCTTATTTACATAAGTATTCAGACCCTTTGCTATGAGACTTGAAATTTAGCTCAGGTGCATCCTGTTTCCATTGATCATCATTGAGATGTTTCTACAACTTGATTGGAGTCCACCTGTGGTAAATTCAATTGATTGGACATTATTTGGAAAGGCACACACCTGTCTATATAAGGTCCCACAGTTGACAGTGCATGTCAGAGCAAAAACCAAGCCATGAGTTTGAAGGAATTGTCCGTAGAGCTCCGAGACAGGATTGTGTCGAGGCACAGATCTGAGGAAGGGTACCAAAAAATTTCTGCAGCATTGAAGGTCCCCAAGAACACAGTGGCCTCCATCATTCTTAAAGGGAAGAGGTTTGTAACCACCAAAACTCTTCCTAGAGCTGGCCTCCCGCCAAACTGAGCAATCGGGGGAGAAGGGTCTTGGTCAGGGAGGTGACCAAGAACCCGATGGTCACTCTGACAGAGATATAGAGTTCCTCTGTGGAGATGGGAGAACCTTCCAGAAGGACAACCATCTCTGCAGCACTCCACCAATCAGGCCTTTATGGTTGAGTGACCAGACGGAGGCCACTCATCAGTAAAAGGCACATGACTGCCCGCTTGGAGTTTGCCAAAAGGCACCTAAAGACTCTCAGACCATGAGAAACAATATTCTCTGGTCTGATGAAACCAAGATTGAACTCTTTGGCCTGAATGCCAAGCGTCACATCTGGAGGAAACCTGGCACCATCCCTACGGTGAAGCATGGTGGTGGCAGCATCATGCTGTGGGGATGTTTTCCAGCAGCAGGGACTGGGAAAACCTGCTCCAGAGCACTCAGGACCTCAGACTGGGGCGAAGGTTCACCTTCCAATAGGACAACGACCCTAAGCACACAGCCAAGACAACGCAGTGGTGGCTTCGGGACAAGTGTCTGAATGTCCTTGAGTGGCCCAGCCAGAGCACGGACTTGAACCCGATTGAACATCTCTGGAGAGACCTGAAAATAGCTGTGCATCCAATCTGACAGCGCTTGAGAGGATCTGCAGAGAAGAATGGGAGAAACTGCCCAAATACAGGTGTGCCAAACTTGAAGCGTCATACCCAAGAATACTCAAGGCTGTAATCGCTGCCAAAGGTGCTTCAACAAAGTACAGAGTAAAGGGTCTGAATACTTATGTAAATGCAACATTTCCGTTTTTTTATTTATTATAAATTATCTGTTTTTGCTTTGTCATTATGGGGTATTGTATGTAGATTGATGATGGAAAAAAAAACAATTTAATCAATTTTAGAATAAGGCTGTTACCTAACAAAATGTGGAAAAGGTCAAGGGGCTTGAATACTTTCTGAAGGCACTGTATCTACCTCAAATACCTCGTACCTCTGCACATTGATCTGCTACTGCTACTCAGACCCATGGGGCAGCGCACAATTGGCCCAGCGTCGTCCAGGGTAGGGGAGGGTTTGGCTGGCAGGTATGTAGCTCAGTTGGTAGAGCATGGCGTTTGCAACGCCAGGGTTGTGGGTTCGATTCCCAAGGGGGGCCAGTATGAAAAATAAAATAAAACTAATGTATGCACTCACTAACTGTAAGTCGCTCTGGATAAGAGCGTCTGCTAAATGACTAAAATGTAAATGTAAAAATGTACTCCCTGTATATAGCTCCATTCTTGTGTATTTTATTTTATTCCTTGTGTTACTATTTTATTTTTAAACTCTGCATCGTTGGGAAGTGCTCATTAGCAAGCGTTTCATGGTAAAGTCTACACCAGTTGTATTAGGCGCATGTGACAAATTTAAATGTATTTTAGTTTATTTTGATCACTTTGCATTGACAGAATGTACACTGCTCAAAAAAATAAAGGGAACACTTAAACAACACATCCTAGATCTGAATGAATGAAATAATCTTATTAAATACTTTTTTCTTTACATAGTTGAATGTGCTGACAACAAAAATCACACAAAAAGTATCAATGGAAATCAAATGTATCAACCCATGGATGTCTGGATTTGGAGTCACACTCAAAACTTTGATGTAATGTCCTTAAAACAAGTCAAAATGAGGCTCAGTAGTGTGTGTGGCCTCCACGTGCCTGTATGACCTCCCTACAACACCTGGGCATGCTCCTGATGAGGTGGCGGATGGTCTCCTGAGGGATCTCCTCCCAGACCTGGACTAAAGCATCCGCCAACTCCTGGACAGTCTGTGGTGCAACGTGGCGTTGGTGGATGGAGCGAGACATGATGTCCCAGATGTGCTCAATTGGATTCAGGTCTGGGGAACGGACGGGCCAGTCCATAGCATCAATGCCTTCCTCTTGCAGGAACTGCTGACACACTCCAGCTACATGAGGTCTAGCATTGTCTTGCATTAGGAGGAACCCAGGGCCAACCGCACCAGCATATGGTCTCACAAGGGGTCTGAGGATCTCATCTCGGTACCTAATGGCAGTCAGGCTACCTCTGGCGAGCACATGGAGGGCTGTGCGGCCCCCCAAAGAAATGCCACCCCACACCATGACTGACCCACCGCCAAACCGGTCATGCTGGAGGATGTTGCAGGCAGCAGAACGTTCTCCACGGCGTCTCCAGACTCTGTCACGTCTGTCACATGTGCTCAGTGTGAACCTGCTTTCATCTGTGAAGAGCACAGGGCGCCAGTGGCGAATTTGCCAATCTTGGTGTTCTCTGGCAAATGCCAAACGTCCTGCACGGTGTTGGGCTGTAAGCACAACCCCCACCTGTGGACGTCGGGCCCTCATACCACCCTCATGGAGTCTGTTTCTGACCGTTTGAGCAGACACATGCACATTTGTGGCCTGCTGGAGGTCATTTTGCAGGGCTCTGGCAGTGCTCCTCCTGCTCCTCCTTGCACAAAGGCGGCGGTAGCGGTCCTGCTGCTGGGTTGTTGCCCTCCTACGGCCTCCTCCATGTCTCCTGATGTACTGGCCTGTCTCCTGGTAGCGCCTCCATGCTCTGGACACTACGCTGACAGACACAGCAAACCTTCTTGCCACAGCTCGCATTGATGTGCCATCCTGGACGAGCTGCACTATCTGAGCCACTTGTGTGGGTTGTAGACTCCGTCTCATGCTACCACTAGAGTGAAAGCACCGCCAGCATTCAAAAGTGACCAAAACATCAGCCAGGAAGCATAGGAACTGAGAAGTGGTCTGTGGTCACCACCTGCAGAACCACTTCTTTATTGGGGGTGTCTTGCTAATTACCTATAATTTCCACCTGTTGTCTATTCCATTTGCACAACAGCATGTGAAATGTATTGTCAATCAGTGTTGCTTCCTAAGTGGAAAGTTTGATTTCACAGAAGTGTGATTGACTTGGAGTTACATTGTGTTGTTTAAGTGTTCCCTTTATTTTTTTGAGCAGTGTATGTCTTTATTCATTTGAACATTATTAGTGTTAATGAAAAGAAGCAGACTTGGTATAGTTTCCTCATTAACGCCCCTTACCACCCTCCTCTGTTGTGTCGCATCATAAGATCATTGCACCGTTTGGCTGATACCTCAGAAATCCGTCACCAAAGTGCCGACTTTGTGAAGTGTTTAGTGCTTACTGCTCATTTGGGACTGTGCCCGTATCGACCAAAAGTAAATCAAGGTAGAAGGGATATTGAAGAGGATATTTTCTTAATGGATTGAACTTCACGTAAACCAAAACCTATACACTTAGCTGGGTCTCAACTTTGCCACTTTTTTCTGTGTTGACTTAATGGGGTAGGGGAACGAGAGCGAGCACCCAGCCAACAATCAGCACCTCTATTGATTACCTCTCTGTCTTATTGTGTTTCACAAGAGAGACTAAGGAAATCAATAGCCTTCTTCTCCTATCAGCCTCCATCTATTCATTGTCTCATGCAAAACTTGGCTATGCTTCAATGATCACCTCTTCTGTCACAGGCTGGGTAGTAGTAGCCTAGCGGTTAGAGCGTTTGGGACAGTAACTGAAAGGTTGCTTGTTTGAATCCCCGAGCCGGCAAGGTGGAAAGATCTGCTGTTTAACTGCTCCCCGGGCGTGGATGAAGTGGACGTTGATTAAGGCAGCCCCCCACATATCTCTGATTCAGAGGGGTTGGGTTAAATGTGGAAGACAAATTTAGGTTGAATGCAATCAGTTGTGCAACTGGCTAGGTATCCCCTTTCCCCTAGTAGATTTGTCTTCTGCTTTCACAAGGAAGAAAGCCTAAAGGTTGGCCTACACAAGGAATCAGCCAAACTGGGCACAAGTCTTGCTTAGTCAAGCTGGATAGTGATTTTGTATGAGGTTGCCTGTAGATATCGATCATATGGATCTCTTCCTGTTTAATAATAAATACAACTGGTGTAGACTTTACCATGAAACACTTGCTCATGAGCACTTCCCAACGATGCAGAGTTTAAAAATAAAATAGTAACATGAATACACAGGTGTTATTGGAAGTGACATTGATTGTCACTGACTGAAAAAGTCATTGTCTGCTTTGGGAGATGAAGACAAACAAAAGACGTGGTAGCAAAAATTGATTGAGAAGCTTGATTAAATTATACAGCTTTGATAACAATGACATGATATCAACTTTCCATGTACTCTACATAGTTGTCCATCATGCTGCATTCTGTAGCTATCAAGAGAGACTTGATAGAGGCTCTCAGAGAAGTAAGGAAACATTGAAATACTTCCCTATTCATTAGGCCTAAAGGAAATGGTTCCCAAGGTAAGATTTTTCCACTCGGAAGAAGCCCAGCATTCATTTGGATCCCTGCCTTCCTTCTCCTTGAAAATGTGGCTTAATTGAGCATTTCAATGGAGTAACAATTGATCGGGCGAAGCAGGGGATGCTGGGAGTTCTGCTCAGCACGAGCCTTATTGCAGAAGACAACATGTTGAGCAGACTGCCTCAGAGGGCATTGGTGCAGTGGCGTGTTTTGGTGATAATTATTACATCTATTCTCTCATATTCCCTCTCAACTGCATCAGAACTAAAGATCATAGAACTGTGCACAGTGGGGCTTGATGGTTAGTCTCTGTTGCAGCACTTCACAAACGCTACAAAAGGCAAGTTGGATGATGACCTAGTTTTGGACTAGTTGTACATATATTTATCAAGGAGTTTCAAAGGTGATTAAATAAAGAATGTAGTAAATAAAGAATGCTACATTCGTTTCAGCAATTGTTCTGTGGTGTGGAAAGTCTCTCCACTTCAAAGTTATATACGTCCAAACTCAGGGCTTTTTAAACAACTCAACTTAGTATTGCCGCACAGTAAATGCATGGAAAAACAGAATCAGATATACTAAGACTATGAAATGTTAACATATTTTTATTTACAGACCTTTTGCTAAGATTTTTTGGCCTTCCGTAAAGAGAAATATGCTGCTAAGCCAATGTGGCAATACTAAAAGAAAAAGGCTTATCTGTGAATGCCAGATAAGGGGAGAAATGTCCCTGTTATTACTTGGCACACAAAGGCACCCAAACAAACTCAAAAGGAGTCACATAAACAGAACGCTCTTTCAACTTTACCCCCTGGGCTAGCATGGCTACATTGATTAAAAGATGGCCAAGAAAGTAATTCACCTCTGAAAAACAAAAACAAACAACACATCTACATTGGAGAAAAGAAAACAGTGAAAGCTCACTATTACACATTTATCTCACAAAGTCCACCACCATAAAAAAAAACATTGCCAACCACCACTATTAGCCTATTCTAATGAGAATTTCTATATTCCCCGACGTCCAGGGTTAGTTTTAGCTCATGGGCAATAGTAGGCAGATTGGGAGATCAGGCATTTCTAATTAAGTAACCTGACAGCCCACTGCCTGACTGTATTTACTACGATGTGCTGCAAGGGAGTTCAATAGTGGAGTGGTGGACAAGCTCAGGGGAGCTGTGTTTACAGATGGAGATAATTACTTGCACAGAGGCGGCGGTGCCAAATGATGAAATACCTTAGTGTGCCCGGCAGTAAATCTTTTAAGCCGAATTTGGACCCTGTGTGTGACTGTATCGACTCCTATAGGAAAAGAGAGCCTAATACAATGCAACGACGATGCTCGGCAAGATAGGGGACAAAAACATTTCAGTACTCCCAATAACCTTTGAACAAGTGGTATGGAGAAAGGACATTAACTGTTGCTCCTTGGAACTGTTTATCACACTCTTGAGGGATGCTCATCCAGAGGCGGCATTAATAGTGTCCGGGGACTTTAATGCAGGAAAACTCTGAAGTCCGTTTACTCCACACACAGAGACGCATACAAAGCTCTCCCTTGCCCTCCATTTGGCAAATCTGACCATAACTCTATCCTCCCGATTCCTGCTTACAAGCAAAAATTCAAACAGGAAGTACGGAAGAAGCTATGCTACAGGACTGTTTCACTAGCACAGACTGGAATATGTTCCGGGATTCATCCAATGGCATTGAGGAGTATACCATATCAGTCACCGGCTTCATTAGTAAGTGCATCGACGACGTCCCCCGCACAGTAACCATACGTATAAATCCCAACCAGAATCCATGGATTACAGGCAACATCCGCACTGAGCTAAAGGCTAGAGCTGCCGCTTTTAAGGAGCAGGACACTAATTCGGACGCTTATAAGAAATCCCCTACGCCCTCCGACAAACCATCAAACAGGCAAAGTGTCAATACAGGACTAAGATCGAATCCTACTACACCGTCTCAGGCACTTGTCGGATGTGGCAAGGCTTGCAAACTATCACGGATGGCAAAGGGAAACCCAGCCGCAGGCTGCCCAGTGACGCGAGCCTACCAGACGAGCTAAATGCCTTCTATGCTCGCATCGAGGCAAGCAACACTGAACCATGCATGAGAGCACCAGCTGTTCCGGACGACTGTGTGATCCCACTCTCCGTAGCCGATGTGGGTAAGGCCTTTAACCAGGTTAACATTCACAAGGCCAGATTCACAGACAGATTACCAGGACGCGTAGTCAGAGCATGCGCTGACCAGCTGGCAAGTGTCTTCACTGACATTTTTAACCTCTCCCTGACCGAGTCTGTAATACCTATATGTTTCAAGCAGACCACCATAGTCCCGGTGCCCAAGAAGGCCAAGGTAACCTGCCTAAATGACTGCCGCAGCGTAGCACTCACATCTGTAGCCATGAATTGCTTTGAAAGGCTGGTCATGGCTCACATCAGCTCCATCATCCCAAAAACTCTGGACCCACTCCAATTCGAATACCACCCAAACAGATCCACAGATGATGCAATCTCTATTGCACTCCACACTGCCCTTTCCCACCTGGACAAAAGGAACACCTATGTGAGAATGCTGTTCATTGACTACAACTCAGCGTTCAACATCACAGTGCCCTCCAAGCTCATCACTAAGCTAAAAACCCTGGGACTAAACCCCTCCCTCTGCAACTTGATCCTGGACTGGTGGTGAGGGTAGGCAACAACACATCCGCCACGCTGACCCTCAACACGGGGGCCCCTCAGGGGTGCGTGCTTAGTCCCCTCCTGTACTCCCTGTTCACCCATGACTGCGTGGCCATGCACAACCCCAACACAATCATTAAATTTGGCAACAACACGACGGTGGTAGGCCTGATCACCGACGACGATGAGACAGCCTATAGGGAGGAGGTCAGAGACCTGGCAGTGTGGTGCCAGGACAACAAGGGAGGGCCGAGCACTCCCCCATTCCCATCGACGGGGCTGTAGTGGAGCGGGTTGAAAGCTTCAAGTTCCTTGGTGTCCACATCACTAAGGACCTATCATGGTCCAAACACAGCAAGAAAAGTCATGAAGTGGGCACGACAATGCCTATTCCTCCTCAGGAGGCTGAAAAGATTTGGCATGGGACCTCAGATCCTCCAAAAGTTCTACAGCTGCACCATTGAGAGCATCCTGACTGGTTGCATCACCGCTTGGTATGGCAACTGCTCGGCATTTGACCGCAAGGTGCTACAGCGAGTAGTGCGTACGGCCCAGTACATCACTGGGGCCAAGCTTCCTGCCATCCAGGAACTCTATACCAGGCGGTGTCAGAGGAAGGCCCTAAAAATTGTTAAAGACTCCAGCCACCCTAGTCATAAACTGTTCTCTCTGCTACCGCTTGGCAAGCGGTACCGGAGAGTCAAGTCTGGGACCAAAAGACTCCTTATAACAGCTTCTACCTCCAAGTCATAAGACTGCTGAACAGTTAATCAGATAGACTATTTGCGTTGACCCCCTTATTTTCTTATTATTTATTATACTTTTTTTGTACTGACTCTCTTGCACAGGCTCGATGTGTGGTTAGAGTCACTGGACTCTAACCACACACACACACATACTACAGTGACACTCCAACACACACACAAACACATGGACACACACATTCATATTGAAGCCACTTCATGACAAATACAATCTGATTTGAGATGGCTTGTGACACCCATCCTGATCTATCACAGTTTAATGCCTGGTAGTGTGCGATGTGCGCCTCTGTTGACATAGAAATAGCAATTATTAGATCTCCTATTGCATACATTGTCATTCAGAAGGTCTGGTCACTTTGAATAGTTTTGTTTGTGTTCACATCAGTTTCATAAGCAGTCAACATACTCATATGGCATAGCCGACTTTATCGGTTGAAAGAGCTTAGCATATCTATATGTATTCCCAGCTCTGACTTGGTCATGGCTTTAGTGACTTAATTATCCAACACTTGTACATTTGACACATGAAATAAAGGAGTACAGAAACTGGATGCGGCGGACCACATTCATCATGAATCCCCTATGTAGGCCTACATCAAAAGGCTAGCATATGCTCGCACAATATAGATACAAAATATAGTATAATGGAGCAATATTCATAAAATTAACGATCCCAGTGTACAGAGGGAAAAAAACATGTTACAGCATTTTAAAAAATGTCTGCCAAGAACAAACTACGGTACAACTATTATTATTATTTGTACCTTTTTTAAATTAATGTATTACATTATCAACACTGTAATTAGTTCTAATTAAGAACATCTCATGATACTCACTGGCGCCCGTTTGAATGAGCATCTTCATCCCCGCTCTAGTCAGAGCTAGTGATCTCTTGGCCCTCGTGGCACATGCTGGCCAGATGGCTCGGCTCAGCGGGTCAGCCATAACAGTGAGCCTCATTAACATGAGTCCTCCATTTTCACCTTTAAAAAACAAGTTCACACATGCACACCTCTTTCCTGGCTGCTCTGTGGCTGCCTCGCCTCCTCCCAGCAGCCCCCTTCCACCTCACACTGAGAGAAAGTGCGGAGCATAGACCTAGTGCCGGTAGAGACAGGGTGGCAGATGTGCACCATAGAGAACAGCTTGGCCCATCTTGCCCAGTAATTACCCCCAAAACTGGCACTGCTGGAGGGCATCATTTGTTGATACTGGCAGTCACAATGCCTTATGGGAGGGAGACAGCTTTAATTAAGGGAGAGACATAAACAAGGGGTGGAGAAGACATGGCGGGAGCAACGAAAATATGCTTGATTGGTGGCCATTTTGTTTGCTTCATGTCTCTGATCTAGCTGATCGGAGATGCCCATGGTAATTAAATCTGATTGTAATGAACTGGTATCCATATAAGGAGTGTCAAAGTAATTACCGTTTTTCTCAATTGCTAAAACACTAAAACCCATTGTCTGAACAAAGTTCTCAGTTGCCTGGACTCATTTAGCTAATTATGCAGTCTGTTGTCAATACCTTAAACCATTTCACATGGTAAAACACAATTTGCAGATCTCACTTAGACTTTTCAGCAAAACTCTAAACACATTCTCATTCTCAAAACACATTCTGCACTCTAATGCACATGTCATCCATACTGGTAAACACAAGTGGCAACAATCAAATACAAATAGAGAACACATGTAATTGATTGAACACAACCACTCAAAATTGATTTAACCTGTTTCAAATGATGCGACACAACCAATATAAGCCAGTTCAGAGAGCAAACAGGTTGTTGAAGGTGGGAAGGAGAAAGTCTGAGAATGGATAGAAGAAACAATGTGAGAGGACGAGGACGAGTGCGTATGCGAGGTGGGCGACAAGGAGGAGGAGGGCAAGAAAGAGGAAGAGGAGGACGAAGAGGAAGAGGAAGACAAAGAGTGGAAATATCTGATGAAATTCGAGCAACAGTCATAGACCATGTTCTTGTCCATGGACTGATAATGAGGGAAGCAGGATTTAGAGTGCAACCCAATTTGAGCCGATTTTCTGTGTCCACCATAGTAAGGACATTCAGAGAAGAGAACAGGTACAGTATACTACTGTATTTTTGTAATTGCAAATGTACTGTACTACACTATATGCAGCTGTTTCAATAGACATTTGTAAAGTTAATCACTGTATGTATTGTACTGCATGAATATGTTTTGTAACTGCACAACTACTTTTTGTAGAATTGCAAGGCTGCCACATGCAGGTGGAAGGACAGCTATATTCACTCGGGAGCAAGAGGCTGTTATAGTTGGCATGGTCCTTCAAGATAATGCAATACGACTCAGAGAAATCCAGGAACGAGTGATACAAGACAACACACACTTCCAGGGAATCGACTGTGTGAGTATTTCCACAATTGACCGTGTCCTCCATCGTAACAGGATGCGAATGAAACAAGTATACCTTTTGAGTGCAACTCACCAAGGGTGAAAGAACTGCGAGCTCAGTATGTGCAAGTAAGTGTACATTCAGAAACATCAATGGGCAGTTTATGAACTTGTACCTCCCTCCATACTCGCCTTTCCTGAATCCGATTGAGGAGTTTTTCTCCTCTTGGAAATGGAAAGTGTATGATAGACAACCCTACACCAGAGTAAATCTGCTGCAAGCCATGGATTTAGCCTGTGGTGAGGAATCATGTCAGGGCTGGATACGGCACACAAGAGGCTTCTTCCCCCGTTGCCTCAGGAGGGACAATATTGCTTGTGATGTCGACGAAGTGCTCTGGCCTGACCCAGCCCAAAGACAAGAAGCACATTGATCACATGTTTACTCCTTTGATTTTTGTCCCTTTTAGTATTGTATACTGTAGTACAGTGCATTGTAGGCTGTATACTGTACAATGAATAAATTGTATAGCCCTGAACATTGTGCTTTCCATTTGTTACAGTTTTTCTCGATTGTTTACACACATTTTCTGAAAGCATGCCTCATATTCTCAGAACTCTACACACAAATCAAAAAACACACACACAATGGGCAAAACCCCTCAATTCTCCAGCAAAATGAAACTTTACATTCAAAACAATGTTATTTCTTATCAAAATTGTATTTTGTTTTCAAATGACACACACAAACCATCATATGAATAGACATTTATAAGAACCAGTTGAACACTGATGTGCTCAATGTAAAACACTATGATGAATGGAAAACACTTCTTCTCCATTCATCATAATGACTTAGGCCTTTTTTTGGTTCAGTGTTGCCATTACTACAGACAGTACATAAGTGTGTTGTAAAATATTTGAGAATATTTTTATACTCAGAACACACAAATACACAGTAACAAATATATTTCATTTTCCCCACAAAAACAATGTACACAGTGTACATCCCATTCCCAACCAACACAAAGTTGCACATACAGTGGTCTACATACAAAACAGAATAATGTAATGTATACAGTTACAGTAAAAAAAATATATTTATATGCTGCATCCGCTCTTCTGTTGCGGTCTGGCCACAGCACCTCATCCACATCACAAGCAATGTTTTCCCTGGCCAGGCAGTGGGGGAAATATCGCCTAGCATGGCGATTCCAGCCATGAAAAGCATCAGCTGCTATATCTCCACATGCGTCTTCCATAGCTTGGAGAAGAGGTATACGCGTTTGTGAATTTCGGTCATACACTTTCCATCTCCAGGCAGAAAAAAAATCCTCAATAGGATTGAGGAATGGAGGGAGATAAACAACTAAAAAGCGTGGGTGGGCAGTGAACCAGTTACGAACCAGAGCAGCCCTGTGGAAACTTACGTTGTCCCAAATGACAACGTACCTGAGCTGCTCTGGGCCATCTACCTGATCTGGTGGAATGAGTGTGTTGTGTAGGGTGTCCAGGAATGTGATCAGATGGGCGGTGTTGTAGGGGCCAAGGGTAGCATGGTGATGGATGACGCCGTGGTGGGTAATCGCTGCACACATTGTGATGTTCCCTCCGCGCTGGCCAGGGACTTGAACAATGGCACGCTGGCCGATGATATTCCTTCCCCTCTTTTTGTGAGGTTGAATCCAACCTCATCAATGAAGATGAACTGGTGCTCCACTGCAGCCACCTCTAGCTCAAGGACTCTCTGAAACACACATGACAATATCAGAAATAGACATGGAGTGGTCACTATTGTGAAGCACAATCATTATGATTACAATACTGAAATATGTATAATTTATACAGTGTTGAGAGTATGCATCAATTGTGGGATTGTATAGGACTCACTTGCACATAGTTATATTGCAATTCTTTGACTCTTTCTGAATTGCGCTCAAATGGCACCCTGTAGACCTGCTTCATCCTGAGATTATTTCTGCGCAAGACACGGTCCAGTGTTGATAAGTTTACCCTATCAATATTTTGAAATATCTCATTGTTTTCTATTATTTTTCTTTGTATGTGCCTTAATGTTATGGCGTTATTTTCTAGGACCATGTTCATGATTTCAGTTTCCTGTTCAGGAGACAGAACACGTTCCCGACCACCTTGTGTTGGTAATCTTTCAGTTCTGCCAAACAAATAGTAAAATGCTGTAAATACAAAGTAGAAATACATTTCCCAAATACTTGAAACATACTTTATTTTTACAGTCCTACAGAACAGTCCACAGGCAATACTGTACTACTGTACTCATTGAGTAATGTATTGATATGCAGTACTGCAATTTTCTAGTGAGAGTAGATTTCTTACCTATTCTCATTTCGGAATGTCCAGATGATGGATGCTACAGTGTACCTGCTCAAATTTGGCTGTACTCTTTGCCCAGCCTCCCTCATTGTTAGACCATGGTTGACCACATGATCAACCAAAGTGGCTCGGATCTCATCAGAGATTACGGTCCTTGGCCTTCCTCATCCTCGTCCTCGTCCTTGTCCTCCCCGTCCTCCTCCTCTTACTCTCACTCCTCTGGCTCTGCCTCTGTTTCCAATGTTGGCATCCATTGCTCCAAAACAGAAGAGCTCACCTGTTGCCCTTTTATGCTAAAGCTCTGATTGCTAATTGTAAAACTGTGTGCCGGGTGTTTGCCCATGTGATGAGTCAGTGTGCATATTTGAATGGCAGTGTGTTCATTGTGAAAACAAGAGATTTTCTGCATGAAAATTGTGCCAAATGCAAAGATTTGTGTGTAGTGTTTTGAAAAAAGTGTGTTGTAGAACTGCAATTTGAGTGTAAAGCAGGAATTCAGCTTGTAGTTTAGCAGAATTGGTTCAGGGGTTTGATGCATGAGTTACATGTTGTGGTCATTGTGTCTCAAGTACCAGTATTTGTGTGTAAACAATTGAGAAAAACTGTAACAGTACTGACTGCTCAATAGATTTTGACTGGTTGCAGGTTCATATCAACAAAGAACAAGAATTACAGTATCACAGAGACAAAGGACAAGTTTGTGAGATGCAGGGTACAGTACTGTACAAATAGGGGTACAAGGAGGAGGAAGAACAAAAAAACAAATTGCAAAGAGCAAAGCAGAGTAGTAATTTCTGATAAATTTTGAGCTACTATGATAGAACATGTTTTCGTTCATCAAAAGACAATGATCCACCAGTTGACATAAAAAGACATATCCACCAGTTGGTCCAGGTTAAGGTTGGTGTCCCTGCAGGCCAGTTCCCGACGAACGTCCTCCCTTAGGATGCATCGGTAGTGGTCGATAAGGGCCCTCTCATTCCATCCTGCGCTGGCAGCCAGAGTCCTAAAGTCCAGTGCAAAATCCTGTGTGCTCCTCTTCCCCTGTCTGAGGTGGAATAGATGCTCACCCGCCGCTCTCCCCTCCGGTGGATGATCGAATACCGCCCGAAAGCGGCGGGTAAACTCCTCATAACGTACAGATATTGCGTCTATTCCTCCCCACTCGGCGTTGGCCCACTCAAGCGCTTTTCCGGACAGACAGGAGATGAGGGCGGAGACGCTCTCATATCCCGAGGGAGCCGGATGGATAGTTGCCAGGTATAGCTCTACCTGGAGCAGGAAACCCTGTCACCCGGCAGCTGTACCGTCATATGCCCTCGGGAGCGAGAGCCGAATCCCACTGGACCCAGGTGGTGAAAAGGTGGACAGCGGTGTAGGTGGTGGTGTAGTTGGAGGAGGTATAGGAAAACCTCCTCTCTCCCATTGCTCCATAGTATTCACCACGCATTCCATTGCGGTGCCGAGAGCCTGGATCATGGTCGCTTGTTGTTGGACACGTTCCTCCATCGATCCGGCTGGCATGGCTGTACCTGCTGACTCCATATTTGGTGCGTGTTTCTGTCAAGGCGTCAGTATAATGCGGTAGGACGAAGTCAGGCGCAGGACACAGAGCTGATCGAAAAACGTACTTTACTCGTAGGTATCTCAATGAACATACCTCCACGCAGGGAGGAACAAACCCGCTCACATACAACAACCAAAACATGGACAAACACGCACAACACACAGTGTGAGCCAGAGGGTTAAATAGGGAAGACATAATTACATGATGGGAAACAGGTGAGACCAATACAGACAAAACAAGTAGAGCATAGAAACATGGATCGGTAGCAGCTAGTACTCCGGTGACGACGAACGCCGAAGCCTACCCGAGCAAGGAGGAGGGGCAGCCTCGGCTGAATTCGTGACACGTCACGTGGTCTAGCAACTCATCGATCCTCGGTAGGGGGTAAGAGTCTTTAGTGGTGACAGAATTTAGGCCACTGTAGTCAACACAAAACCTAAGTTTACCCCCTTTCTTAGGCACCATGACAACCGGCGCGGACCATGGGCTATCTGATGGCTCAATGAAATCAGCCCACAACATGATAGCTGTGTCTGCTGCTTCCCTCTGGGCAAGGGGAAGACGACGGGGCCCAATTTTAATGGGTCGGGCGTCCCCAGTGTCTATTTCGGGCTGAACTAGGTGCGTTTGCCCTACCTCATCTTCCCCCCAAGCGAAGCTATCTTTAAAGTCCAACAGCAGCTGCTTTAACTGTCTCTGTTGTCTCTCATCCAGGCCCTGACAGTCTTTCAACCACACAGCCTTGATGGCATCGATAGCTTCCTCCTTCCACCCGTCGGGCTGATGGGGTGAAGAAGCCAGTGTGTTTTGGGCTACTGGGCTGCCTGTGCTTGCACCATTATGGGGAGTGAAGGCCGTCGCCGCCGGAGACAGCTGCTGGAATGGCACAACGATCAAGGGAGCAGCCGGGACGACCGGTGGAGTTTCGGCAAGCTTGGAGGAAGACGGAGGGACATCCCTGCCCCCCGCTGGCCCTCCCGAAGGTGACATCCCCACTGTGCCCCCCCGACAGCCTCAAACTGCCCAAAGCAAAGTCCAACTGAGCCCCACAGATTTTCAAAAAGCATTCCCAGTATACAGGGGTCCTGCACTGCTGCTACCCACACCGGACACCCCACAGTCACAGACAGCTGACACTTCCCATTGGGGCTAGCTCCCCCGTGACAGTCCGCAGCTGGACAAGGGTCGGCTCCACCCGCACCCCAACAGGTAGTATGTCTGGTCTCACCAGGGTTACTGTAGAGCCCGTGTCTTCCAGGGCCAAACATTCCACCCCCTCTACCTTGATGATGACATTGCAGAAGTCCCCCATGGTGGTACGTCCCACCACAACTACCGGACTAGGAAACGCGGCGGCAGCTACACCCTGTGGTAGCAGGTCCCCACCGTCTTGCCTGCGCTGCTGGGTACCTCTTCTACTTACTGTGGGTTTGGGTGACACACCCGGTGACGTTGACATCCCCATCGCCGTGACGTCTGCTCTGGTCGAGCGGTGCGAAGGAAAACCCGCCAGTTCTGCCATCTTGCTGATTGACAATTTAACTTCCGCCATGTGGCTCTCCAGCTCCTCTACAGCAGTCGCCGCCTGACCCTCCCGACCGGGTACCCCCGAGCCCACAACGGACACTTTGTCCGACTCATCCTTAATTTTCCGCCTCGCCCCGAGCATCATGACCGTAGATGCGAGCCAAACTAAAGCCAACCACGGCCTATACTGAAACAGCTAACTCGCCTAATCTCGATCCGTCCAGTAGTTCGAAAGCACTTCTGACGCCAATGTAATGACCCGGTCTGGGTCATAAAGGAAAAAGAGACGGACACCAGGTGTGCAGGGCAGAACACAGGTTTATTCCTAAACTGGGCTATTGTTCAGGCCACAGCCCACGCCGCTAAATTCCGAACGTACACAAATACACAATGTCAAATTAAGTGGCAGACTCATAGGAGCAGATCAGGATCCCGAATAGAAAGAGAGAGAGAGATGAGACAGTAGCCCCTATTTATGCATTTCAAAACCCAGCGGGATTACCCATCATACCCCCCAACCTTTCCGTCTGTCCTGGCATATTTAACCCCTGCTAGCACCCATGAGAACAATAACACACCTACGAACACAGAACACAATACCGGGTCGTTACATTATTATTATTATTATTATTATCATCACTGCATTGTTTGGGATAGAGCTCTCAAGTAAGCATTTCACTGTACTGTTTTACACTGGTTGTATCCTGTGCACATGGCGAATAAACGTTGAAACTTGAAACACCCACATGTGTTCCTCTCCAAACTACTGAAAATCTCTATCAAACACAGACCCAGGTACATTAGACGAAAAACAGCAGGGTTGCAGTTAAAGTCAAAGCGGGGCGTTTCGGAGACAGTACACAAGGAAACAAACAGATTGGCTACTTTTTTATTGAGTTTACAAAAGGCCTTTAAGTAAAGAGTTTGCTTGCCATCAGGCCATTCAATGCTCCGTGAGTTGAAACTGGCAGCCTGGGCGCTCTTATCATTCTCTCTCTCCCCTGAGGAGATGCATTGGTTAGTCTGAAGCTCATCTGTTGAAGTTACAGCCATTTATAATTCATCAGGACGAATGCCGGCCCTAAAATAAACCCCATCAGCAGCATGCATTCTGCCACAGCAGAGAAACTATTGCTAGCCATTTCGCAAGTTCAAAGGTTTCTAGTGTTTGGGAACACCGACATTGACTTAGAACTTGCATTGACTTAGAACTTCCATTTATAATTCATCAGGACGAATGCTGGCCCTAAAATAATCCCCATCAGCATGCATTTTGCCACAGCAGAGAAACTATTGCTAGCCGTTTTGCAAGTTCAAAGGTTTCCAGCGTTTAGGAACACCGACATTGACTTAGAACTTGCAAAAAACTTGTTAAAGCACTCAATGAAAAGTTCCAGGATTATGAAAGTGTAACCCTCTCACCACAGACTTAGATCAGCATGCGAATAATGGTGAAAAGGACATCTCAGTAAATTAACTTCTATGATATTGACAAGCAAGGGAAAAATGAGACTAGGGATACTACTAATGGTTATTTAAAGGCTTGGATGACTGTTTTCACAATGTTCTACCATGCAATAAGACTGATTCAATAAAAATACTACCACACACGGAATGCAATTTGACTTGAAGGAATTATACTTTTTTTTTTAAGGCACACAAATACATTTACATTTTTACATTTTAGTCATTTAGCAGACGCTCTTATCCAGAGCGACTTAGTGCATTCATCTTAAGATAGCTAGGTGGGACAACCATATATCACAGGCATAGAAAGTACATTTTTCCTCAATAACGTCGCTGTCAGTAGAGTCAGAGTGCCAATGCAAGTGCTGGTGAAGTGTTATTTTATTTTATTATTATAATAATTTTTGGGGGGAGGGGTCGAGGTGAGGAGGAGGATTATTTAAGATACTGTTTGAAGAGGTAGGTTTTCAGATATTTTCGGAAGATGGGCAGGGACTCTGCTGTCCTAGCTTCTGGGGGATGCTGGTTCCACCATTGGGGTGCCAGGACAGAGAAGAGCTTGGACTGGGTTGAGCAGGAGTTGCCCTCCCGTAGGGTTGTTAGGGCCAAGAGGCCTGAGGTGGCAGAATGGAGTGCTCGGGTTGGGGTGTAGGGTTTCAGCATAGCCTGAAGGTAGTAGGGATAGTTCCTCTTGCTGTTCTGTAGTTATACAACAATATAAATAAAAGTGAAACCCCTGGGTATAGAGTGCACTGTTAAAACCTCTGTCACAGACTCTGTTGGTGCACGTTGGAGCTCAATGACGACGTGGCGAATAATTCAGCAAATGAATGAAACAATCATTCCAAGGACGTTGCCTATTTGCAATCCTTGGCAGAAAATGACCTGCATGTAACAGAAGAGATGTCAAGCGTCACAAAATAAGTCCTCAGCTCGCTCGAAACAAACCCTTCCTCTGCAGCTCCCAATCTGACCAGCTAGGCTAATTCTTGTTGAAACGACGATGGCTAGCTATATTCTCCACAGCAGCGAATTCAGGTAAGTTTGACAGATAGATATTAAACTGGACTTTCTCTACACTTGTAACAGGTGAGTAAAAGTAAAACTCTTTTTGCTAATTCAGTTTGTATCTTCACAGATGTTAAAGTTTTAAGCTCAACAAGTATAGTGTCCAGCTCTATTCTCCTCATGTCTCCAACATTCAGGAGTCCGAGCGACGTAAAAGTTCTGTGCAACAGCAAACCCAGACTTCACGTGATTGGCCCAAAACTTAAACTGGCTTCTTATTGACTAAACCAAACCAGGTTACTTCAGTCCACATGAACGTAAAAGGTCAAAATAATTAAAGTGGACGACACACTAGAGAATTCAACCAACAGCGATTCCCAAATCATTTACATGTCGTTTCTTTGAAAGCAACACAATTGTTTGATTCGATGCAAAACAACATAGGCTCAACAACAAATACATGGTTTTAACAGTGTATTACGTAAGCATTTTTTTTTTTAAAGCAGTGATAACCTGTAGTTTTTCAGAAAGATGTGCTCAGCTTCTTTTGAGAATTAAAATAAATAAAGCCCTTTATTAAAGGGGCAATCTGGGTATCAAACAACAACAACAAAGCAAAGGATTGATCAAAAAAATGATGGTCAGTCCTTGCATCCATAGCTCCGTCTATAACTTTGAGAATGGTTTAATTTCTCCAGTCCTATCCAAAATAAGTGGAGGGTTGCCATTTTGTTATTGTTTGAATCCCACATTGCCCCCTTATGTAATAGATACAAAAAAAAAGAAGAGTAAAATGTCGCCCTCTATTTGGCAGTGTAAAGGAATGATCAACAGCAGGTAGCTGCTCCAGCCACAGTGGGCCTTCTCTCTTGCCTCTTTTCTTTCTCAATAGTTGCCAGCATATTGCCTCATTCACTATCAAGTCACCCCTGTTCTCTAGACATGGGGAAAGCAAGTAAGAGGTAGTCGCGTGCAATCAAATAGCTTACAATGAAATTGAGAATTTGATAGAAGCCCTAAAAATGGGAGTAGACACAAATTGGTGTTGTGAGGTTAATGAAGAGGTTGCAGATCTATTTGTCCAGATGAGGTCCGCCAATAGTGAACAATCAAGGGTAATAAACCCACTCCGACTCCACTTGACCTCACTCCACACCCTCCTCTCCCCTCTCTGCCAGCAGTAGATAGGACGATCTTGGCTTACTTAATTGGTTTGGTTTTGGAGGAAATTTGATGTCCCCTATGAAATATGGAAAATGCAGGTTTGCAGACAGGACTCTATAATTCACAGGTGTAAAATGAAAAGCTCAAATCTGTCAGACCAGCAGCTGCGCAGGTTGGGCGTTTATTTTTTATTCATCTAAAAAATGCACTCACTAAGTGATACTGTATGTGCACACATTTGGCACACACATACAGGTTTCTGACATCTGGGTAGGGGCTGTGAGTGAGTGACAAGGTGGTTGTCACAATGACCATAAACTGTTCATTGGATCAGCATCTGATGAAGGTTCTGACCTCTTGTTCATCAGCGTAGCACTCTGCTGCAAAATACCCAGGGTGCTTTGTGGCCTAATGAGTGCAATGGCTAATTCAACCCAGTCGTGTAGCATCGCCTCTCTGAAAACTGTTTACTGAGCCTAATTCTCTGATGTGGTAACGGAGCGGCATCCACAGACACTACTTCTTCGCTTTTGTGTCTCCCCTGTGGAAACAAACACAGGCCAATAGCATGTCCATTGACAGGGACTATTCTAGAACTTCTGAGGGACCAGCAAATGGGGCTAATTGTATTTCAGAGCACCTTCAAATCAAATCGTTCCTGCCAGATGATCAAAGACGGGTCAGCCATTATCCCAAAATGCCTCTTGTACTTTTTCTTTGGCTGTAAACTGATAAAAATCTGATTCGCTTGGTATCCTGATTTGCATGCTTCCCTCAAATAAGCTTTAGACTCTAAGGCTTAGAGTGACATTGAAATTAAAGCTCTTGATTAATCATATTCACTGTATCAATTTAGAGAATCTGATGACCATGATATGATAATATTGTACAGTGCATGATGATATGATTTTGGTTACAATTATAGGTCGATACTAAAATATACCAATAGCAAAACAACAAATAAATTGATTAAATGTCAAAATAACATTAGGTTGGTAATAAGATACTTGACATGCAACACTGACACAAAATGATTGCCTGCAAGCCCAATCTTTTAATATCAAATCAAATCACATTTTATTTATCACATGAGCCGAATACAACAGGTGTAGACCTTACCATGAAATGCTTACTTACAAGCCCTTAACCAACAACGCAGTTTTAAGAAAATAGAGTTAAGAAAGTATTTTCGAAATGATCTCAAGTAAAAAAAGAAAAATAATAACACAATAAAATAACAATAATGAGGCTAAATACAGGGGGTACCGGTACCGAGTCAATGTGCGGGGGTACAGGTTAGTCGAGGTCATTTGTACATGTAGGTAGGGGTAAAGTGACTATGCATAGATAATAAACAGCGAGGGGGGGGTGTCAATGCAAATAGTCTGGGTGGCTATTTGATTAATTGCTCAGCAGTCTTATGGCTTGGGGGAGAAGCTGTTAAGGAGCCTTTTGGACCTAGACTTGGTGCGCCGGTACCGGTTGCCGTGCGGTAGCAGAGAGAACAGTCTATGACCTGGGTGACTGGAGTCTTTGAAAATTTTTGGGGCCTTCCTCTGACACCACCTAGTATATAGGTCCTGGATGGCAGGAAGCTTGACCCCAGTGATGTACTGGGCCGTACGCACTTCCCTCTGTAGCGCCTTATGGCCAGATTCAGAGCAGTTCCCATACTGATGCAACTGGTCAGGATGCTCTCGATGGTGCAGCTGTATAACTTTTTGAGGATCTGGGGACCCATGCCAAATCTTTTCAGTCTCCTGAGGGGGAAAAGGCGTTGTCGTGCCCTCTTCATGACTGACTTGATATGTTTGGACCATGATAGTTTGTTGGTGATGTGGACACCAAGGAACTTGAAACTCTCAACCCGCTCCACTACAGCCCCGTTGACGTGAATGGGGGCGTGTTTGGCCCTCCTTTTCCTGTAGTTCACGATCAGCTCCTTTGTCTTGCTCACGTTGAGGGAGAGGTTGTTGTCCTGGCACCACACTGCCAGGTCTCTGACCTCCTTCCTATAGGCTGTCTCATCGTTGTCGGTGATCAGGCCTACCACTGTTGTGTTGTCAGCAAACTTAATGATGGTGCTGGAGTCGTGCTTGGCCACGCAGTCATGGGTGAACAGGGAGTACAGGTGGGGACTAAGCACGCACCCCCGAGGGGCCCCCGTGTTGAGGTATAGCATGGCAGATGTGTTGTTGCCTACCCTTACCACCTGGGGGCGGCCCGTCAGGAAGTCCAGGATCCAGTTGCAGAGGGAGGTGTTTAGTCCCAGGGTCCTTAGCTTAGTGATGATCTTTGTGGGCACTATGGTGTTGAACGCTGAGTTGTAGTCAATGAACAGCATTCTCACATAGGTGTTCCTTTTGTCCAGGTGGGAAAGGGCAGTGTGGAGTGCGATTAAGATTGCATCATCTGTGGATCTGTTGGGGCGGTATGCGAATTGGAGTGGGTCTAGGGTTTCCGGGATGATGGTGTTGATGTGAGCCATGACCAGCCTTTCAAAGCACTTCATGGCTACCGACGTGAGTGCTACTGGGCGGTAGTCATTTAGGCAGGTTACCTTCGCTTTCTTAGGCACAGGGACTATGGTGGTCTGCTTGAAACATATAGGTATTACAGACTCGGTCAGGGAGAGGTTGAAAATGTCAGTGAAGACACTTGCCAGTTGGTCCGCGCATGCTCTGAGTACACGTCCTGGTAATCTGTCTGGCCCTGCGGCCTTGTGAATGTTGACCTGTTTAAAGGTCTTGATCACCTCGGCTACGGAGAGCGTGATCACACAGTCGTCCGGAACAGCTGGTGCTCTCATGCATGCTTCAGTGTTGCTTGCCTCGAAGCGAGCATAAAAGGCATTTAGCCCGTCTGGTAGGCTCGCGTCACTGGGCAGCTCGCGGCTGGGTTTCCCTTTGTAGTCCGTAATAGTTTGCAAGCCCTGCCACATCTGACTGGCGTCAGAGCCGGTGTAGTAGGATTCAATCTTAGTCCTGTATTGACGCTTTTCCTGTTTGATGGTTCATCTGAGGGCATAGTGGGATTTTTATAAGCGTCCGGATTAGTGTCCCGCTCCTTGAAAGCGGCAGCTCTAGCCTTTAGCTCGGTGCGGATGTTGCGGATGTTGCCTGTAATCCATGGCTTCAGGTTGGGATATGTACGTATGGTCGCTGTGGGGACGACGACGTCGATGCACTTAGCTGGTGACTGAGGTGGTATGCTCCTCAATGCCATTGGATGAATCCCAGAACATATTCCAGTCTGTGCTAGCAAAACAGTCCTGTAGCGCAGCATCCGCGTCATCTGTGGTCCTCTGTAGCTCAGCTGGTAGAGCACGGCGCTTGTAACGCCAGGGTAGTGGGTTCAATCCCTGGGACCACCCATACACAAAAAAATGTATGCACGCATGACTGTAAGTCGCTTTGGATAAAAGCGTCTGCTAAATGGCACATTATTTATATATATTATATATTATATCTGACCACTTCCGTATTGAGCGAGTCACTGGTACTTCCTACTTTAGTTTTTGCTTGTAAGCAGGAATCAGGAGGATAGAATTATGGTCAGATTTGCCAAATGGAGAGCGAGGGAGAGCTTTGTATGCGTCTCTGTGTGTGGAGTAAAGGTGGTCTAGAATTGTTTTTCCTTTGGTTGCACATGTGACATGCTGGTAGAAATGAGGTAAAATTGATTTAAGTTTGCCTGCATTAAGGTCCCCGGCCACTAGGAGCGCCGCTTCTGGATGAGCATTTTCTTGTTTGCTTATGGCCTTATACAGCTCGTTGAGTGCGGTCTTAGTGCCAGCATCGGTTTGTGGTGGTAAATAGACGGCTACAAAAAATATAGATGAAAACTCTCTTGGTAAACCCAGCCAACTGTATATTATCTGTGTCGTCATTCAGCCATGACTCGGTGAAACTAAAATATAACCGTTTTTAATGTCCCGTTGGTAGGATAGTCTCGAACGGAGCTCATCCAGTTTATTCTTGAGTGAATGCACGTTGGCCAATAGAATGGATGGTAGAGGCGGATTACCCACTCGCTGACGAATTCTCACAAGGCATCCGGATCTGCGCCCCCTGTATCTCCGTCTTTTCTTCAATGACGGGGATTTGGGCCTGGTCCGGGAGAAACAGTATATCCTTCGCATCAGACTCATTAAATAAAAATCTTAATCCAGTTCGAGCTAAGTAATGGCTGTTCTGATATCCAGAAACTCTTTTCGATCATAAGAGATGGTAGCAGCAACATTATGTACAAAATAAGTTACAAACAATGAGAAAAACACACAAAATAGCACAGTTGGTTAGGAGCCCATAAAACCGCAGCCATCCCCTCCGCCGCCATTATTCGTTCATAACATGCTATTCAACTGGTCCACTTTACCTTCTAACTGTTTCATGAACATGTGGAAAACAATATAATTACATCTTCCAATTGATTACAAATGTTTGTTTGTGTTAAAACAGTTACTACACCCATTAACAATGCAGCTTCACACCTTCACACAATCAATGGGAGTGAATCAAGGCACTGCCGTAGACTTGCTCACTATCAATTCGGAGGTCGTAAATCGTAAAACCGCAAACAACCCCAAGACACAAAACCCCTCAATAGCCTAACTCTAGTAAGTAAACAGAATGAAATAGTTCTGTAATGGAGGTAGTGACGGCCCCCGGTCTAACACACACACACACACGCACGCACAGAAACAATCAACCAAGCAAACACAGAATGGGAAACACCTGTTCTCTATTTATCCTCTAAGAAGGTTGTAGCCTGTCTTGTCATGTATAATGAATGGATCCGATGTGGTGGAAAATGACAGAGCCCAGCCCAATGTTCACTTTGATCTTCACACACATGGGGAAAAGAGGAGCTGGAAGACTACAAGTTCTGAGGAACTTTAAAAATGGTAAAAACACTAATGGGTCAAGTGAAATAGCAATGCCTTCCACACAGGCAAAACTGTTTGAAATAACGTTATTTCAACCAGTTTTGCCTGCTGGGTAAGTATTAAACAATGCCTTTAATGGTTCTGGTCAACTCTTCACCTCTTTGGAATAATGGTAAGAAAGAACATGTGGGGGAAAAAAACGACTTCAGAAAGTAGACTAGAGGTTTATTGATTTTATTGTGTTGACGCAGAGCTGTGTAAAACTGTAGCATGTAATCGTGTTAAGAAAACAAACTTTGGTTCATATTTCTCCATTTCCGAAATGTAATGATGTACAGTGGTAGGAGGGAAGGAGAGTATATTGAAGCGAAGAAAGCAGGGTTTGATTTAACATGAAGGCAGTGAGTTCACTTAATATTAGAAGAGAAAATGAGATGTACATAATTCATGGGGACGATATTTTCTGTATACTCAAAAAAGAGGCGCACAAATGATTTAATCAGGCCCGCACGGTTTCCTAGCCCTAATGCTTAACCTCTAAAAGTGTAAGCCTTTAGGGGGGATGTTCTAGAATACCTACTTATTCAAGGGTTTTTTCTTTATTTTTACTATTTTCTACATTGTAGAATAATAGTGAAGACATCAAAACTATGAAATAACACATATGGAATCATGTAGTAACCAAAAAAGTGTTAAATATACACTACCTTTCAAAAGTTTGGGGTCACTTAGAAATGTCCTTGTTTTTTAAAGAAAAGCAAAAAATTTTGTCCATTAAAATAACATCAAATTGATCAGAAATACAGTGTAGACATTGTTAATGTTGTAAATGGCTATTGTAGCTGGAAACGGCTGATTTTTAATGGAATATCTACATAGGCGTACAGAGGCTCATTATCAGCAACCATCAGTCCTGTGTTCCAATGGCACATTGTGTTTGCTAATCCAAGTTTATCATTTTAAAAGACTAATTGATCATTAGAAAACCATTTTGCAATTATGTTAACACAGCTAAAAACTGTTGTGCTGATTAAAGAAGCAATAAAACTGGCCTTCTTGAGACTAGTTGAGTATCTGGAGCATCAGCAATTGTGGGTTCAATTACAGACTCAAAATGGCCAGAAACAAAGAACTTTCTTCTGAAACTCGTCAGTCTATTCTTGTTCTGAGAAATTAAGGCTATTCCATGCGAGAAATTGCCAAGAAACTGAAGATCTCGTACAATACTGTGTACTACTCCCTTCACAGAACAGCGCAAACTGGCTCTAACCAGAATAGAAAGAGGAGTAGGAGGCCCCGGTGCACAACTGAGCAAGAGGACAAATACATTAGAGTGTCTAGTTTGAGAATCCGACGCCTCACAGGTCCTCAACTGGCAGCTTCATTAAATAGTACCCGCAAAACACCAGTCTCAACGTCAACAGTGAAGAGGCGACTCCAGGATGCTGACCTTCTAGGCAGAGTTGCAAAGAAAAAGCCATATCTCAGACTGGCCAATAAAAATAAAAGATTAAGATGGGCAAAACAACACAGACACTGGACAGAGGAAGATTGAAAAAAAAAGTGTTATGGACAGACAAATCGAAGTTTGAGGTCTTCGGATCACAAAGAAGAACATTTGTGAGACGCAGACCAAATAAAAAGATGCTGGAGGAGTGCTTGATGCCATCTGTCAAGCATGGTGGAGGCAATGTGATGGTCTGGGGGTGCTTTGGTGGTGGTAAAGTGGGAGATTTGTACAGGATAAATGGGATCTTGAAGAAGGAAGGCTATCACTCCATTTTGCAACGCCATACCATACCCTGTGGACGGCGCTTGATTGGAGCGAATTTCCTCCTACAACAGGACAATGACTCAAAGCACAGCTCCAAACTATGCAATAACTATTTAGGTAAGAAGCAGTCAGCTGGTGTTCTGTCTATAATGGAGTGGCCAGCACAGTCACCGGATCTCAACCCTATTGAGCTGTTGTGGGAGCAGCTTGACCGTATGGTACGTAAGAAGTGCCCATCAAGCCAATCCAACTTGTGGGAGGTGCTTCAGGAAGCATGGGGTGAAATCTCTTCAGATTACTAGAATGCTAAAGGTCTGCAAGGCTGTAATTGCTGCAAATGGAGGATTATTTGACGAAAGCAAAGTTTAAAGGACACAATTATTATTTATATAAAAAATCGTTATGTCTAACCTTTCAATGACTACATTTCCTATGCATTTTGCTATATTTCCTATTCAAACTCATTTCATGTATGTTTTCATGGAAAACAAGGACTTTTCTAAGTGACCCCAAACTTTTGAATGGTAGTGTATATTTTATATTTGAGATTCTTCAAATAGCCACCGTTTGCCTTGATGACAGCTTTGCACACCCTTGGCATTCTCTCAACTAGCTTCATGAGGTAGCCACCTGGAATGCATTTCAATTAACAGGTGTGCCTTCTTAAAAGTTAATTTGTGGAATTTCTTTCCTTCTTATAAGCGTTTGATCAGTTGTGTTGTGACATGGTAGGGTGGTTATACAGAAGATAGCCCTATTTGGTAAAAGACCAAGTCCATATTATGGCAAGAACAGCTCAAATAAGCAAAGAGAAACGACAGTCCATCATTACTTTAAGACATGAAGGTCAGTCAATCCGGAACGTTTCAAGAACTTTGAACGTTTCTTCAAGTGCAGTCGCAAAAACCATCAATCGCTATGATGAAACTGGCTCTCATGAGGACCGCCACAGGAAAGGAAGACCCAGAGTTACCTCTGCTGCAGAGGAGAAGTTCACTAGAGTTAACACCAATAAGAAGAAGAGACTTGCTTGGGCCAAGAAACACGAGTAATGGACATTAGACCGGTGGAAATCTGTCTTTTGGTCTGCAGTCCAAATTGGAGATTTTTGGTTCCAACCGCTGTGTCTTTGTGAGACGCGGTGTGGGTGAACGGGTGATTTCCGCATGTGTGGTTCCCACCGTAAAGCATGGAGGAGGAGGTGTTGCTTTGCTGGTGACACTGTCTGTGATTTATTTAGAATTCAAGGCACACTTAACTAGCATGGCTACCACAGCATTCTGCAGCGATACGCCATCCCATCTGGTTTGGGCTTAGTGGGACTATAATTTTTTTTCAACAGGACAATGACCCAACACACCTCCAGGCAGTGTAATGCTATTTTACCAAGAAGGAGAATGATGGAGTGCTGCATCAGATGACCTGGCCTCCACAATCCCCCGACCTCAACGAAATTGAGATGGTTTGGGATGAGTTGAATCGCAGAGTGAAGGAAAAGCAGCCAACAAGTGCTCAGCATATGTGGGAACTCCTTCAAGACTGTTGGAAAAGCATTCAAGGTGAAGCTGGTTGAGAGAATGCCAAGAGTGTGCAAAGCTGTCATCAAGGCAAAGGGTGGCTATTTGAAGAATCTCATATATAAAATATATTTTGATTTGTTTAACACTTTTTTGGTTACTACATGATTCCATATGTGTTATTTCATAGTTTTACAATGTAGAAAATAGTAAAAATAAAGAAAAACCCTTGAATGAGTAGGTGTTCTTAAACTTTTCACCGGTAGTGTATATACAGTATATAAAATATTATTTGATAAAATACTGAATTTGGCCTTTACTACTATAGCCCATAGAAACGCAATGAATACCTCATTCATAAATGGCAAAAACAGACAGTCAAAGATTAAATCATAAGGAGTAAAGTTTTGAAGTTTATGTCCTATATCGTTTTTCTATTTTTTTTACACATACACCACATCACCAAAAGTGTATTGACACCTGCTCGTCGAACATCTCATTCCAAAATCATGGGCATTAATATGGAAATGCTCCCCCTTTTGCTGCTATAACAGCCTCCACTCTTCTGGGAAGGCTTTCCACTAGATGTTGGAACATTGCTGCGGGGACTTTCTTTACAGTTGGCACTATGCATTCGGGCAGGTAGCGTTCTCCTGGCATCCGCCAAACCCAGATTCGTCATTCGGACTGCCAGATGGTGAAGCATGATTCATCACTCCAGAGAACCGTTTCCACTGCTCCAGAGTCCAATGGCGGCAAGCTTTACACCACTCCAGCCGACTTATGATTGTGTGCGGCTGCTTGGCCATAGAAACCCATTTCATGAAGCTCCTGACGAACAGTTCTTGTGCTGAAGTTGCTTCCAAAGACAGTTTGGAACTCGGTAGTGAGTGTTGCAACCGAGGACAGACGATTTTTACGCGTTACGCACTTCAGCACTCGGCAGTCCCGTTCTGTGAGCTTGTATGGCCTACCACTTCGCGGCTGAGCCGTTGTTGCTCCTAGACGTTTCTACTTCACAATAACAGCACTTACAGTTGACCGGGGCAGCTCTAGCAGGGCAGATATTTGACCAACTGACTTGTTGGAAAGGTGGTATCATATGACGCAGCTCTTCAATAAGGCCATTTTATGGTCAATGTTTGTCTATGGAGATTGCATGGCTGTGTGTTCAATTTTATACACCTGTCAGCAACGGGTGTGGCTGAAATAACCGAATCCGCTAATCCGAAGGGGTGTCCACATGCGTTTGTGTATATAGTGTCTATATTATTTAAGAGAAATGACATGGCAGCCGCGGTGCAACTTAGAAATAGCACAAAAACCCGCAACCTGTGACCAATACATTTTCACCTGCGACATCGTTTTCAAAGTAGCCCAATTTGGCAGGAAAACTGCGAACATGGCAACACCGGGGGGACCATAAAATAATGGAGCTCCATTCAATGAGGGGGTTCATTTATCCGGCCCACATTACCACGGTGAGAGGAGTTTGAACCGGGTGAAAAGTGATTGCATTCGTTTTGGAACCGGGCTGCCTCCCGGGCGTGAGCCAGGTGCCGCGCTCCGGCCGACAACGAGCTCGGCTCAAAACAAAAGTGACGTAGTTAAGAACGTGGAGTGATGAGTAGGATTCTGTGTTTTCACATGCAAAAGTGATTGCTTTTGATAAAAACGCTTTATCTGCCTTCCCAATGAAAACTAGTTTGAAAATTCAAACATTTATTTTATGGAAAAGAGGTGTATGTTTCTGGACGATGCACCTAGCACAAATGTATCCTATTTAAACTTTGTAGTTAATGTTGACAGTAGAATCAATATTTCTGACTAATATTGATATGCCGTTTTCAAAGGGATTAGTTGGTTTTTAGGGGCAGTCACTCTTTAAAAGACAAGAATTAGGTAACCATTTCTATTCCAGTGCAAAAATAAGTAATACATAGAGATCTGAATTAATCCAATACATATTACTACTGTGTGTATCTGCGGTGTCCAAGTTTCATCGATTTCCATTTTAAGCTTCAAGGTCCACCACTTTGTGTTTAATTTGTGTCAGGTAGCATAATGGCTAGTGAAATTACACTGAGTTTATGAATGAAATAAATCTTCAAGTACAGTATAATAGTGACTTAACACTATTCTCTTAGAAAGAGAGCTCAGTATCTGGGCGATGGTAGGTTTATTACTGATTGAATGCTTCTCACATTACTAATGGAAAGGCCACTCAAAGGTTTCAAGAGATCAAGACCGGGAAGGAGCCAATCACTTTGTCACGGTAGTATACCAGGTTATACAATATATCTTAGTGGCTATATAATCATTTTACAGAAGGGGCATTATTACATTGTGGATAATTCCCTTTAAGACATGATCTTATGCATTATAACCCACTGTGCGCATCAACTGAAACATAAAGTAGAGAACACTAAGCAATGACGCGCGCTTAATGGTGCAGGAAGTGGCAAGAACATATTAGGCCTGGTTGAAAATAGCTGATGGTAAACACACCATGGTTAACTACATGATCATGGCAATGTGCACACAAGGCCCCGTACACACTCAAGTTGTACAACACATTTGGCACAACAATTGTGATACAGCAGAGTTTTTCTGCACAAAATTAATTACACAAGCATTGTGGAAACACCGCCCAATGGTTGTGTAAACATTTTTGTGTAGTTGAACTGTCCATCGTATCACACAAACAGTGGGGAGAACAAGTATTTGATACACTGCTGATTTTGCAGGTTTTTCTACTTACGAAGTATGTAGAGGTCTGTAATTTTTATCATAGGTACACTTCAACTGTGAGAGACGGAATCTAAAACAAAAATCCAGAAAATCACATTGTATGATTTTTAAGTAATTAATTTGCATTTTATTGCATGACATAAGTATTTGATCACCTACCAACCAGTAAGAATTCCGGCTCTCACAGACCTGTTAGTTATTCTTTAAGAAGCCCTACTGTTCTCCACTCATTACCTGTATTAACTGCACCTGTTTGAACTCGTTACCTGTATAAAAGACACCTGTCCACACACTCAATCAAACAGAGTCCAACCTCTCCACAATGGCCAAGACCAGAGAGCTGTGTAAGGACATCAGGGATACAATTGTAGGCCTGCACAAGGCTGGGATGGGCTACAGGACAATAGGCAAGCAGCTTGGTGAGAAGGCAACAACTGTTGGCGCAATTATTAGAAAATGGAAGAAGTTCAAGATGACGGTCAATCACCCTCGGTCTGGGGCTCCATGCAAGATCTCACCTCATGGGGCATCAATGATCATGAGGAAGGTGAGGGATCAGCCCAGAACTACACGGCAGGACCTGGTCAATGACCTGAAGAGAGCTGGGACCACAGTCTCAAAGAAAACCATTAGTAACACACTACGCCGTCATGGATTAAAATCCTGCAGCGCACGCAAGGTCCCCCTGCTCAAGCCAGCGCATGTCCAGGCCCGTCTGAAGTTTGCCAATGACCATCTGGATGATCCAGAGGAGGAATGGGAGAAGGTCATGTGGTCTGATGAGACAAAAATAGAGCTTTTTGGTCTAAACTCCACTCGCCGTGTTTGGAGGAAGAAGAAGGATGAGTACAACACCAAGAACACCATCCCAAACGTGAAGCATGGAGGTGGAAACATAATTATTTGGGGATGCTTTTCTGCAAAGGGGACAGGACGACTGCACCGTATTGAGGGGAGGATGGATGGGGCCATGTATCGCGAGATCTTGGCCAACAACCTCCTTCCCTCAGTAAGAGCATTGAAGATGGGTCGTGGCTGGGTCTTCCAGCATGACAACGACCCGAAACACACAGCCAGGGCAACTAAGGAGTGGCTCCGTAAGAAGCATCTCAAGGTCCTGGAGTGGCCTAGCCAGTCTCCAGACCTGAACCCAATAGAAAATCTTTGGAGGGAGCTGAAAGTCCTTATTGCCCAGCGACAGCCCCGAAACCTGAAGGATCTGGAGAAGGTCTGTATGGAGGAGTGGGCCAAAATCCCTGCTGCAGTGTGTGCAAACCTGGTCAAGACCTACAGGAAACGTAGGATCTCTGTAATTGCAAACAAATGTTTCTGTACCAAATATTAAGTTCTGCTTTTCTGATGTATCAAATACATATGTCCTGCAATAAAATGCAAATTAATTACTTAAAAATCATACAATGTGATTTTCTGGATTTTTGTTTTAGATTCCGTCTCTCACAGTTTAAGTGTACCTATGATAAAAAATTACAGACCTCTACATGCTTTGTAAGTAGGAAAACCTGCAAAATCGGCAGTGTATCAAATACTTGTTCTCCCCACTGTATGTTGTATCACAACCATTCTGTAAAATGCATTATACATCAGTTGTACGATTGAGTGTGTACTGGGCCTTGGATCTTGTGACACACACCGTCACTCACATCAGATAGACATCTCATATCCAAAACCAACCAAGTAATCATCGTCAAGGTCTACAAAGGTACACAAACCACTTGGAACATTTGCAACATAATCATTGATCCTCCATGTGATTTTTTAAAGCAAATTTAGTTGCTCTTTTCCTGGCATTGTCTCAGCTTTTCAAGTGGTGCTTCTCTAATGACAAATGTGAGATTTAAAGGGAAGGAGTTGTTGCTATCGAAGTTACGAGGTATCCATTTAGAGAATTTCCTCCCGTCCATCTGCCAAAATCCTTTTGACAGTCTTCTTCATTTCCTAGGTCCAGAGCTTGTTCCTCAGAGGCAGTTCGCTATTTTTACATGGTCTAATTCGTAGTGTCAAGGGACAGACAGGGAATGTCTTCATTCACTGTTGACTGCACCAGAAAAAAAGTACAAAAGGCCAAATGTTTATTTTTTATTTTTTTAAGTAAGTACAAAAGGCCATTGAAGCCACATGTTACAGCACGACGAGTACATTATCTTCCTTTCTCTCCAGTCCAGGTAAATAGTAATCTTGACACAAAATAACCCAAAGCAGTCCCCTCTAAGTAAACCGACTCCAGTATAGAAGCAGGCTTCTGCCTATTAATTAGATTAGGACTTTGAATAATCAAATTACTGAAGGAATTTGAATTTACAGTGTGGAGCTTTTTAAAAACCCTTTCACTTAATCCGCCGCTCACAAAATTCAGACATTGATAAAATGGCTCTAGTTTGCCAACTGCATCATGTATAATGATAAAACGTAATAGTGTTAGAATATATAAATGGTCACATTAATGTTCACTATTTAGATAATAATTTACCTTAATTTACCCTTATAGTTCTGTTACTACTCAGTTATAACTGTAGTAACAACATTGTATTAATGCTTTGTTTAATGATTATGAAAATTAGTGGTATCGGAGAGTACAAAGTCGCACATTTTTTGTAAGTGAAAAGGCATTAGTGAAATGTAATAAAACCTTCACAGAATTTTGAAGACTAATAAAATCACATTTAATGAGTTCTTGAGGAAGATATTTATAAGCATTCAGAAAATATTGCCATGAACTCGTGACAACTGTTATGAAGTGATTCATGTGACACATAACATCCAATCCCCATAGGGCAGCACTTAACTCATTGATCACCTCATTTAATCTGCCACGAAGCATGGCAATACTTAATGAGCACTTCATAAATCACTAATATTTCGCACATAAAGCCAAGGTGTATAGTTTACTTGACTTTATGGAGTTACCGGTACACTAAAGCTTTACACAAATTAATAGTACAACATGTGTGATGGGTGATTTGAAGGAGTCAGGCGCAGGAGGGTAAATCACAGAATACAGAGTTTATTCCGAAATACAGAGTTACGCAGGATAGCGTCAAACAGTCCAGTGCGCAAAACAGGCGCACTGGAACAAAACAGGCACATGGGGAAAATATACCCCGGCAACATGGTGTCCCGGCAGGCTTGCTCCCTTCGGACATCCTCCCGCAGATGGCACCGGAAGTGGTCGATGAGGGCCCGCTCGTTCCACCCGGACCCAGAGTCCGGAACTCCAGGGCGAAGTCCTGCGCAGTCCTCGTTCCCTGTCTCAGGTGGACCAGCCGCTCACCCGCCTCTCGACCCTCGGCCAGGTGATCGAACACAGCCCGAAACAGGCGAGCGAACTCCCCGTAGTTGTCCAACGCGGCTCCTCCTTCATTCCAGACCGTGTTGGCCCACTCCAGGGCATTCCCTGAGAGGCAAGAGATGAGGGCGGACACCTTTTCCCGCTCCGATGGGCCGGGCTGATGCTGGAATAATAGAGCTCCAGTTGGAGGAGGAATCCCTGGCAGAGAGCAGCTGTCCTGTCGAAATCCCTTGGTCGAGATATATGGATCCCTTTGTTTTTATTTATTTCACCTTTATTTAACCAGGTAAGCCAGTTGAGAACAAGTTCTCATTTACAACTGCGACCTGGCCAAGATAAAGCAAAGCTGTGCGATAAAAACAACAACACAGAGTTACATATGGGGTAAACAAAACATAAAGTCAAAAATACAAACAGAAAAGATATATACAGTGTGTGCGAATGTAGTAAGTTATGGAGGTAAGGAAATAAATAGGCCATAGTGCAAAATAGTTAAAATGTTGTATTAACACTGGAATGATAGATGTGCAAAAGATGATATGCAAATAGAGATACTGGGGTGCAAATTAGCAAAAGAAATAACAATATGGGGATGAGGTAGTTGGGTGGGCTAATTTCAGAATGGCTGTGTACAGGTGTAGTGATCGGTAAGCTGCTCTGACAACTGACGCTTAAAGTTAGTGAGGGAGATAAGAGTCTCCAGCTTCAGAGATGTTTGCAGTTCGTTCCAGTCATTGGCAGTAGAGAACTGGAAGGAATGGCGGCCAAAGGAGGTGTTGGCTTTGGGGATGACCAGTGAGATATACCTGCAGGAGCGCAGACTACAGGTGGGTGTTGCTAAGGTGACCAGTGAGCTAAGGTAAGACGGGGATTTGCCTAGCAGTGATTTATAGATGACCTGGAGCCAGTGGGTTTGGCGACGAATATGTAGTGAGGGCCAGCCAACAAGAGCGTACAGGTCACAATGGTGGGTAGTATATGGGGCTTTGGTGACAAAATGGATGGCACTGTGATAGACTACATCCAATTTGCTGAGTAGAGTGTTGGAGGCTATTTTGTAAATGACATCGCCGAAGTCAAGGATCGGTAGGATTGTCCGTTTTACGAGGGCATGTTTGGCAGCATGAGTGAAGGAGGCTTTGTTGCGAAACAGGAAGCCGATTCTAGATCTAACTTTTGATTGGAGATGCTTAATGTGAGTCTGGAAGGAGAGTTTACAGTCTAACCAGACACCTAGGTATTTGTAGTTGTCCACATACTCTAGGTCAGACCCGCCGAGAGTAGTGATTCTAGTCAGGTGGGCGGGTGCAAGCAACGTTCGGTTGAAGAGCATGCATTTAGTTTTACTAGTGTTTAAGAGCAGTTGGAGGCTACGGAAGGAGTGTTGTATGGCGTTGAAGCTCGTTTGGAGGTTTGTTAACACAGTGTCCAATGAAGGGCCAGATGTATACAAAATGGTGTCGTCCGCATAGAGGTGGATCCGAGCTTCACCAGCAGCAAGAGCAACATCATTGATATACACAGAGAATAGAGTCGGCCCGAGAATTGAACCCTGTGGCACCCCCATAGAGACGGCCAGAGGTCCAGACAACAGGCCCTCCGATTTGACACATTGAACTCTATCTGAGAAGTAGTTGCTGAACCAGGTGAGGCAGTCATTAGAGAAACCAAGGCTATTTAGTCTGCCAATAAGAATGCGGTGGTTGACAGAGTCGAAAGCCTTGGCCAGGTCGATGAAGACGGCTGCGCAGTACTGTATTTTATCGATCGTGGTTATAATATCGTTTAGGACCTTGAGCGTGGCTGAGGTGCACCCATGACTAGCTCAGAAACCGGATTGCATAGCGGAGAAGGTACGGTGGGATTCGAAATGGTCGGTGATCTGTTTGTTAACTTGGCTTTCAAAAACTTTCGAAAGGCAGGGCAGGATGGATATAGGTCTGTAACAGTTTGGATCTAGAGTGCAGCTTTCCAATCTCTGGGGATCTCAGACGTTACGAAAGAGAGGTTGAACAGGCTAGAAATAGGGGTTGCGACAATTTCAGCGGCTAATTTTAGAAAGAAAGGGTCCAGAATGCCCAGCTGATTTGTAGGGGTCCAGATTTTTCAGCTCTTTCAGAACACTCAGCTGTCTGAATTTGTGTGAAGGAGAAGCGGGGGGGGCATGGGCAAGTTGCAGCAGAGGGTGCAGAGCTGGGGACCGGGGTAGTGGTAGCCAGGTGGAAAGCATGACCAGCCGTAGCAAAATGCTTGTTGAAATTCTCGATTATTGTAGATTTATCGGTGGTGACAGTGTTTCCTAGCCTCAGTTTAGTAGGCAGTTGGGAGGAGGTGCTCTTATTTTCCATGGACTTTACAGTGTCCCAAAACTTCTTGGAGTTAGTGCTACAGGATGCAAATTTCTGTTTGAAAAAGCTAGCCTTTGCTTTCCTAACTTATTGTGTATATTGGTTCCTGACTTCCCTGAAAAGTTGCATATCGCGGGGGCTGTTCGATGCTAATGCAGTACGCCACAGGATGTTTTTGTGCTGGTCACATTACGGACACAGGCAATAAGGCAGTGATCGCTGAGATCCTGGTTGAAGACAGCGGAGGTGTATTTAGAGGGTAAATTTGTCAGGATGATATCTATGAGGGTGCCCATGTTTACAGATTGAGTGTTGTACCTGGTAGGTTCGTTGATAATTTGTGTGAGATTGAGGGCATCTAGTTTAGATTGTAGGTTGGCCGGGGTGTTAAGCATATCCCAGTTTAGGTCACCAAGCAGTACGAACTCTGAGGATAGATGGGGGGCAATCAGTTCACATATGGTGTCCAGGGCACAGCTCGGGGCTGAGGGGGTCGGTAGCATGCGGCAACAGTGAGAGACTTATTTCTGGAAAGGTGGATTTTTAGAAGTAGAAGCTCAAACCTTTTGGGCACAGACCTGGATAGTACGATAGAGCTCTGCAGGCTATCTCTACAGTAGATTGCAACCCCACCCCCTTTGGCAGTTCTATCGAGACGGAAATGTTGTAGTTGGGGATGGACATTGCTGAATTTTTGGTGGCCTTTCTAAGCCAGGATTCAGACACTGCTAGGACATCAGGGTTGGCGGAGTGTGCTAACGCAGTGAATAACTCAAACTTAGGGAGGAGGCTTCATATGTTAACGTGCAAGAAACCAATGCTTTTATGGTTACAGAAGTCAACAAATGATAACGCCTGGGGAGTAGGAGTGATACTGGGGGCTACAGGGCCTGGGTTAACCTCTACATCACCAGAGGAACAGAGGAGGAGTAGAATAAGGATACGGCTAAAGGCTTTAAGTACTGGTCTTCTAGTGCGTTGGGTACAGAGAAAAAAAGGGGCAGGTTTCCGGGCGTTGTAGAATAGATTCAGGGCATTATGTACAGAAAAGGATATGGAAGGATATGAGTACAGTGGAGGTAAACCTAAGCGTTGGGTAACGATGAAAGAGATAGCATCACTGGAGGCACCGATTGAGTCGGTCTCCGCGTGTATGGGGGGTGGGACAAAGGAGCTATCTATGGCAGGTTGAGCTGGGCTCGGGGATCTACAGTGAAATAGTACAATAAGAAATAACCAAAACAGCAATAAGCAAGGCATATTGAAATGGGAGAGAGGCATAAAGCAATCACAGGTGTTATTCGAGAGCTAAGACAAGAGCTGGTAATGGCGACAAAGTTTGGGCTAAGGCTAAACATAAACAGGATGCGGTACCGTATAAAGGAACAGTCCAGCAGGCATCAGCTGAATAGCTGAGTTATCATAAGGTCCGGTGAACAGCAATAGGAGAGTTCGGAGGGTAGTTCGGGGGCTGCTATAGCACTAGCGAGCAAGAGGCCATGGCTAGCGTGTGCTAGCGGGCCGGGGCTAGCAGATGGATCTTCTTGGTCGACGTCGTAACGGGAAACCTGTTGTAATCACATCAGACGATTTCGTCGGCAGACCAGTCGTGTTGGATCGGCGGGGCTCTGTGTCAACACTAGGAGGTCCCGTCCGGTTGACAGAGAGGTAGATAGCCGGGAGAAGGGCCTGGCTCGCGGCTAGCTCAAGGCTGATTAGCCAACAACAACGTCCATTTGATTGCAGCTATCTAGCTACGATGATCCGGTGTTAAAGGTCCAGTGAATCAGTGATTCCGGCAGAAAAACCGATATGTTCTCGGTCGATAACGCGCTGTGCAGACAGTGCAGACTGGCGGATAATAGTCCAGGCTAGAGCTGGCAGGTAGGTAGTGCAGGCCACGGACAATGGTGAGAAACCGCTAGCGGTGGCTAATGGCAAGTAGCTAGTTAGCTGGTTACTCCCGTCCGGTAGACAGAGAGGTAGATAGCCGGGATATGGGCCTGGCTCAAGGCTAACTGGTGCTTGCTTCAGGGGCAGTGGTGATTAGCCAAACAGCAACATCCAATTCGGTTGCGGCTAGCTAGTTGCGATCTGGTGTTAATGTCCAGTGATTCAGTTATTCCGGCAGAAAATCTGATGTTCTGGGTGAAAATCTCTAACGGTGGCTAATAGCAAGTAGCTAGTTAGCTGGCTAGCTGGTATCAACTGGAGATTCTAGATAAAAGTAAATAATAGAATCCGTTCCACATTGAGTGAGGCGGGTTGCAGGAAAGTATATTTTGTAGAAGGATGAAAAGTGTGATAGGGAAATATGTACGAAAAACACAAAAAATAAAAATAAAAACAGGCTATTTACACAGACACACAACAAAGAACACGACCACACTGCTATGCTATCTTGGGTGCTGGGGTGTGGGTGGCTGGATCCGGTCGCCCAGCTGGTCTCGACAGATCGGGTCCTCTCCCCTCCAGGCGTTGGACGACCTGGAGAACCCGATACATCACTTCTCCCAAGCTGGCTAGCATCGTCGAATGCTCCTGGACCCGTGCTACGACTCCAGGCATGCGCTCCTCTTCCGCTGACTCCATAGTTGAAGGGTGGGTGATTCTGTGATGGGTGATTTGAAGGAGTCAGGCGCAGGAGGGTAAATCACAGAATACAGAGTTTATTCCGGAATACAGAGTTACGCAGGATAGCATCAAACAGTCCAGTGCTCAAAACAGGCGCACTGGAACAACACAGGCACACGGGGAAAATATACCCTGGCAATACAAAATACACAGAGCTCAACCGAGCTACTCTCTCCTCACATTAAACAATCACCCACAAGGACAAGGGGGCAGAGGGAACACTTATACGCATACTAATGAGGGGATATGAACCAGGTGTGTGTAATGGACAAGACAAAACAAATGGAATGATGAGAAGTGATGCGGCAGTGGCTAGAAGGCCAGTGACGACGAACACCGAAGACTGCCCGAACAAGGAGAGGATTCAGCTTCGGAGGAAGTCGTGACAACATGTATGCATTTCAAGCCATTATGTAAAACAATTTGTTTGATCCGTTTGATGCAATCCTAAATGACGTTGCAGCAAACACAACCTCTCACAGCTTGCTAGTGTCAACTCGAGACACACATCTGTGTTACAACATATGGTGACATACTCCAACAGTCACATACTGCAGTGCCACATTACGCTAACACGATTAAAGTCTCACTGTCACCTGTGAGGTGATGTGGAAACCTCTCCACTCTGTGCCTTGGGAGTCTGACCGGAATGACATTCTGTGGACTCCCTGAAGCATTGCTGTCTGCTACAGCACTCTGACTAACCTCACTCTTAGCTTACAGCTTACAGAGTAGTGATGAGGTTGTATGCTTGACCGGCTATGCTCTCCTCTACCATTCTTAGTGGGTGTTTACATCTGCCGATCAAGATGATCCAATCTCTATCTGTTCATGGCTGGATGCGTCTATACTTGTTATCAAAATGTGGCTCTTAAAATGTGACGGTGGATCTGATCACACTTGGAGTTTATCAGCAAATCTGAATTGACCCCGAATCCCAGATTCTTACCTAACATCAACCTTAGTGTGTTCATTGCGTCAAAAACAGCCCAAGACAAATGTGTTAGTATGGGCTACTGTCTTCATTTCAGTTGAAATTGTAACTTGGCTTGAAGAAAATGGAGTTGTGTTGAAGGATACAGAGCGATGAAAATAAATCCAAACAGGCGGGCATTTCATTTTCAAGACAAATCTGATCATTAAGTGTGAAGAATTCTTGGAAGTACACAGATGGAAATCTCACATGTTTCCTTTGTTAAACAGGCGCTAGCAGGATTCCTCTGGTAAACAATACATTGTAAATTGAGAAAACAGGGATGAAACTGGCTCCTGCCTTGGCTAAACGACTGCAAAATATCCTGGCTAGACAGGGAGTCTCTATCAGGATCCTCCCTCGACTTCGATCTGCACCTCTGCCGGGGGGTAATACCATGGTAAGAGGGCAAATAAATAGTATTATTAGACCTGAAGTAAATATCTACTGAGGTGACGAATGACAATTGATCCGTCCCTTATGTACCTGGTTATTTGCAGGTAAGCTACTGTAAAAGGACATGGAACCCAACATTCTATCTTACAAAAAGGGATTGTACAAAGAGCATTTGAGTCCTATTCAAGGTTTTGCTTGTCCAACATCTACCGTGCAGTTAGTCAAATTAAATCAAATCACAGTAACTTGGCCATGCGCAACCATTCGGTAGCTACATGCACTATGATTGCCATTGACAACAAATGCAGCATGTGGAGATTCAATTAAAAAGCAGGCATACTGTACTATACAAGGGAGCAGACTATTAAGTCAGGCTTTATATCAACAGCATACCCAATGAGATATTTGATTAATTTAAATGTACATTTCATCTTGAAACCTTTAAAGAAAAAGGCAAAAAAGCAATTACTTTTGCGATCAGAGTTGAAAAAAACAACGGATGATTATTATTATACTTATTTTCCCAGCACAGCCTCACTCTCACAGCTAATTCAATTCTGCTCAATGACTCTCAGAATCTCTTAACAATCAGTCCCAATAACGTAGGAACCCTCTTTGTCACCAACTATAAGGAATACATTATTCAACAACAGAAATATTGAAATTCCATAGGCCTAATTGAAAGTCAAAAGGGATCCATCCATTGATTGTTTCAATTTGGGACAGTCTGATATTACAGTTTTTGCCCATTGCTTACACACTAAAACCGAATGCTTAGACCAAAGCCTCAATACCTAAACTTCTTGTAGCATACCTTAAACACAGTGTAACAATAGCTTAAACACAATGTCAACTTTGCACTTTGTTTGCAATTCTGTAACACACTTATTGCGAAACACTACACATGTTTTCTTACATTAGACACTTTGTTCAAAAACAAAATAACCTGTTATCATTGTGAAAACACTCTGTTCAAAATGCAAAACTCATCTGGCAATTGTATGCACTTACATACACACCTGAAAACATTTGCACAGAAAACAGAACACCAATCAGTCTGAGCCTTAGCACTACAAATAGGCCTCAGGTAAGCCATTTTTAGAACTTTGCAAGCATGGAGGCAATGAGAGTCAGAGTAAGAGGAGGACAAAGAGAGAGAGGAGTCGGATGTGAAAGAGGACGTGGAAGAGGACGAGGACCAGTGCGGAGACGTATATCAGATGACATCAGGGCTACTCTGGTGGACCATGTGATTACAGTTTTTGCCCATTGCTTACACACTAAAACCGAATGCTTAGACCAAAGCCTCAATACCTAAACTTCTTGTAGCATAGCTTAAACACAGTGTAACCATAGCTTAAACACAATGTCAACTTTGCACTTTGTTTGCAATTCTGTAACACACTTATTGCGAAACACTACACACGTTTTCTTACATTAGACACTTTGTTCAAAAACGAAATCACCTGTTATCATTGGGAAAACACTCTGTTCAAAATGCATAACTCATCTGGCAATTGTATGCACTTACATACACACCTGAAAACACTTGCACAGAAAACAGAACACCAGCCAGTCTGAGCCTTAGCACTACAAGTAGGCCTCAGGTAAGCCATTTTTAGAACTTTGCAAGCATGGAGGCAATGAGAGTCAGAGTAAGAGGAGGACGAAGAGAGAGAGGAGTCGGATGAGGAAGAGGATGTGGAAGAGGACGAGGACCAGTGCGGAGACGTATATCAGATGACATCAGGGCTACTCTGGTGGACCATGTGATAAATCATGGCCTGTCCATGAGGGAGGCTGGGCAAAGAGTCCACCCTAACCTCAGTCGCTACACAGTGGCATCGATAATAAGGACATTCCGACTGGAGAACAGGTATATCTTCAAGTTTCTACTCCAGACTGTACCTAATGTATGTGTCACATGATTCTGTATCATATTACAGTATTACTGTACTAATTATACTATAAAAAAATGGGTAGTGCTGTGATGTACTGTATATGTAAAGGAATACCATTGTGATGTTGCAGTACTGTGTACAGTTTGAAAGTACAGTATGTGAAAAATAACCTAACCAATGACATCTTTTGGTGGCATTTTCTACAGAATGGTTGGACGACCTCCTCAAGGTGGAAGGGAAACGGCTCTTCACTCAACAACAAGAGCTTGCCATCATTGAAATGGTGCGAGAAAATAATGCAATCCAACTTTGAGAGGAACAGTGTCAGGGTCAAGGATCTGCGCCATGATTATGTGCAGGTATGTGTCACTTTACTTTACAAACTATATATTGTGATGTGGGTTTATGCTGCCACCTGCCCTGCCTGTAGCTTGTAGTTTTTGTCTATACTCCCCCAACCCAGCCCCTACTTGTGTGAAAATATAGACATTGTAGTTACTGTATGTGTTTTCAGTAACACTATTCAATATTTTCTGTTACAGACAGTTCTGGAGTTTGATGCCGCCGAACTGCCGCATGAGTTCATCTACGTGGATGAGGCAGGCTTCAATCTGGCCAAAACCAGGCGTCGGGCCGTAACGTAGTTGGACAAAGGGCTGTTGTAAATGTCCCTGGGCAGCGTGGGGGAAATATCACCATGTGTGCTGCAAGTAGTGTCCAAGGAGTCCTGCATCATCATGCCACTCTAGGTCCCTACAATACAGGACAGATCATTGCATTTTTCCCCCAATAGCAATTTAACCAGTAATTGTTTAGTTTTTTTACTTGTTTTGTTGCTAAATTTGATGTTAAGAATTTCTGTAAGAACGTTTGTTTTTTTGTAAAAACTTTTTTGTAAATACTGTTTGATTACTGCAGAAATTCTACTTTTGAGTTTTACAGAAGACAATGACAATAAAATGACAATAAAAATTGAAACACAAAGACTGCATTGTTTTATATAAAGCCCATCAGTGTGTTGCTGCTGATATGAAAGTCATTCAAATGTTGCTTGTGTGTATGGTTTTGTTGCAAGAATTTCATTTTTAGAAAGGAGTGTTAAGTTTTGATTGCAGTGTTTCATTTTGGCATATATGTGAGTTGTTAATCTCCAAGTGCTATGTCTGATTGGCTTGTGTGTTGAGTTTTGACATAATGAGCCAAATTCTGCAAAAAGTGTGTAAGCAATAGGCAAAAACTGTAATCATGGCCTGTCCATGAGGGAGGCTGGGCAAAGAGTCCACCCTAACCTCAGTCGCTACACAGTAGCATCGATAATAAGGACATTCCGACTGGAGAACAGGTATATCTTCAAGTTTCTACTCCAGACTGTACCTACTGTATGTGTCACATGATTCTGTATCATATTACAGTATTACTGTACTAACTATACTATACAAAAATGGGTAGTGCTGTGAAGTACTGTATATGTAAAGGAATACCATTGTGATGTTGCAGTACTGTGTACAGTTTGAAAGTACAGTATGTGAAAAATAACCTAACCAATGACATCTTGTGGGGGCATTTTCTACAGAATGGTTAGACGACCTCCTCAAGGTGGAAGGGAACAGCTCTTCACTCAACAACAAGAGCTTGCCATCATTGAAATGGTGCGAGAAAATAATGCAATCCGACTTCGTGAGTTGCAACAACGCATAATTGCAAATGGAAATGAATTCAACAATATCAACACTAAGTCGCATCCTACAGAAACATAACTTCAGAATGAAGCAGCTGTACAGGGTGCCATTTGAGAGGAACAGTGTCAGGGTCAAGGATCTGCGCCATGATTATGTGCAGGTATGTGTCACTTTACTTTACATACTATATATTGTGATGTGGGAATGAGGGTTTATGCTGCCACCTGCCCTGCCTGTAGCTTGTAGTTTTTGTCTATACTCACCCAACCCAGCCCCTATTTGTGTGAAAATATAGACATTGTAGTTACTGTATGTGTTTTCAGTAAAACTATTCAATATTTTCTGTTACAGACAGTTCTGGAGTTTGATGCCGCCGAACTGCCGCATGAGTTCATCTACGTGGATGAGGCAGGCTTCAATCTGGCCAAAACCAGGCTTCGGGGACGTAACGTAGTTGGACAAAGGGCTGTTGTAAATATCCCTGGGCAGCGTGGGGGAAATATCACCTTGTGTGCTGCAATTAGTGTCCAAGGAGTCCTGCATCATCATGCCACTCTAGGTCCCTACAATACAGGACAGATCATTGCATTTCTAGATGCACTACATGCAGTTGTGCAGGACAGACCACAGCAGCCCAGGTTTGTTGTCATCTGGGATAATGTTAGTTTCCACCGGGCTGCTCTGGTCCGAGATTGGTTCAACAACCATAATCATTTCACAGTTTTTATACCTGCCCCCTTACAGCCCCTTTCTAAATCGAGGAATTATTTTCAGCGTGGCGGTGGAAAGTATATGATCGGCAACCACATGCCCGCATGACTCTTCTGCAAGCAATGGAAGAGGCATGTGGAGACATTGAGGTGAGATCAATCCAAGGGTGGATTCGGCACACAAGGCGATATTTTCCCCGATGCCTAGCCCGCGAGGACATTGCCTGTGATGTTGACGAGGTCTTGTGGCCAGATCCGAACAGAAGGCGTGATCCATAAGCCCCCCCGCCCCCCACCACACACACGCACACGCACACACACACGCACACACACACAAAACAAGTATATGTTTTTTCCCCCAATAGCAATTTATCCAGTAATTGTTTTGTTTTTTTACTTTTGTTTTGTTGCTAAATTTGATGTTAAGAATTTCTGTAAGAATGTTAGTTTTTTTGTAAAAACTTTTTTGTAAATACTGTTTAATTACTGCAGAAATTCTACTTTTGAGTTTTACAGAAGACAATGACATTAACATTACAATAAAAATTGAAACACAAATACTGCAGTGTTTTATATAAAGGCCATCAGCGTGTTGCTGGTGATATGAAAGAGTAATTCAAATGTTGCTTGTGTGTATGGTTTTGTTGCAAGAATTTCATTTTTAGAAAGGAGTGTTAAGTTTTGATTGCAGTGTTTCATTTTGGCATATATGTGAGTTGTTAATCTCCAAGTGCTATGTCTGATTGGCTTGTGTGTTGAGTTTTGACATAATGAGCCAAATTCTGCAAAAAGTGTGTAAGCAATAGGCAAAAACTGTATAATCAGAACAATGGAAATAAGTAGTGAAACATGACATAGGACCCTTCAGCCTGAATTTTAAATGGTTTAAATTTTGATTTTGTGTCACTGGCCTACACACAATACCCCATAATGTCAAGGTGGAATTATGTTTTCAATTTTTTTAAACAAATTATTTAAAAATGAGCTGAAATGTCTTGAGTCAATAAGTATTCAACCCCTTTGTTATGGCAAACATGAATAAGTTCTGGAGTAAAAATGTGCTTAAGAAGTCACATAATACGTTTGCATGGACACTGTGTGCAATAATAGTGTTTAATATGATTTTTGAATGACTACCTCACACATACACTATATATAAACAAGTATGTGGACACCCCTTCAAATTAGTGGATTCTACTATTTCAGCCACACCCGTTGCTGACAGGTGTAAAATCGAGCACACCGCCATGCAATCTCCATAGACAAACATTGACAGTAAAATGGCCTTACTGAAGAGCTCAGTGACTTTCAAAGTGGCACCATCATAGGATGCCACCTTTCCAACAAGTCAGTTTGTCAAATGTCTGCCCTGCTAGAGCTGCCCTGGTCAACTCTAAGTGCTGTTATTGTGAAGGGGAAACGTCTAGAAGCAACAACGGCTCAGCCGCGAAGTGGTAGGCAAAACACGCTCACAGAACGGGACCGCCTAGTGCTGAAGCACATAGCGTGTAAAAACTTGCCACCATTGGACTCTGGAGCAGTGGAAACGCGATCTCTGGAGTGATTAATCCAGCTTCACCATCTGGCAGTCCGACGGACAAATCTGGGTTTGCCGGATGCCAGGAGAACGCTTCCAGCCTGAATGCATAGTGCCAACTATAAAGTTTGGTGGAGGAGGAATAATGGTCTGGGGCTGTTTTTCATGGTTCGGGCTAAGTTCCAGTAAAGGGAAATCTTACAATTTTTGCCTATTGCTTACACACTTTTTGCAGAATTTGGCTCATTATGTCAAAACTCAACACACAAGCCAATCAGACATAGCACTTGGAGATTAACAACTCACATATATGCCAAAATGAAACACTGCAATCAAAACTTAACACTCCTTTCTAAAAATGAAATTCTTGCAACAAAACCATACACACAAGCAACATTTGAATTACTCTTTCATATCACCAGCAACACACTGATGGGCTTTATATAAAACACTGCAGTCTTTGTGTTTCTATTTTTATTGTAATTTTACAGTTTTTTACAATCACTTTGGCACTAATTTCAGAACCTTGACGTCATTTTTCAAAACTCTAGACACAAAACTCAAAACGGTCATCACTTGTAACACAGGCTGTCCAATGTTCAAAACATTGCATTGTGCATTCATATCTTTAAAGAAATCTTGCACTTGCACAATCATTGGTTCAAAAAACAAATGTATTGTGAAATACCAATGAAACGTTAATTTAGATCACCCACACACAAGCAACCGATAGTTTCACTGTGTCATTGTTCGTACGATCATTAAATATTGTAGTACAAAACAGGTGATACATGTTTCATTATGGTACTACATGTAAATACATCCCTGTAAAAGTACTGCAGTAGTAGAGAGAATACTACAGACACAGTGGAATCATTGAACAAAATCTGAAATATATTGATGAAAAACAATACAGTACTGTAAAACATCAAATGCAGTGTTCCTCAACTTGCTTGCTTGTACTGTAAAAAGCAAAACATAGGAGTGATTACTGTACTTCCACATTTTCATCAACTCTGTCTTGTGGTTTTGGCCACAGGTTCTCATCTACATCACAATGGATGTTTTCATTAGCCAAACATCTTGGAAAAAAACCTTTGGCCATGGCGAATCCAGGCCTGACACTGGTCTGCCGTGATGTCATTGCATGCGTCATCCATGGCCTGGAGAAGAGTGACTTGTTCATGAGGGCGCCTATCATAAACCTTCCATCTCCATGTGGAGAAAAATTCCTCAATCGGGCTAAGGAAAGGAGAGTATGGGGGTAAATATAGGGTGGTAAATTGTGCATGGGCCTGAAACCATGCTTGCACCATATGAGCATGGTGGAACCTGACATTATCCCACACAATGACATAGGTCACGCCACCAGCTCTACAGGCCTGATCGAGCTCATCAAGGAAGGTTACAAGGGGACCATAGAAACGATGTCTGATAAAGAATGATGATGAAATATTACATCCATAGATAATGTAGTCTAATTGGTTCATGCTCCACGCTAATTGGTGACAATGAATCTCGTTACTTTGAAACTTTCATGATCTAAACATGGAATATTGTTTGTCTGTTTCCATACAACTATGCATTAAGAGCAATGCAACATTTACTTATCATTTTGAGCAGTTGTATCAATTGATAGTTGGATAATTGTAATGAAATGAATAGACACTCATCTGAAATGTAATGTGTGAATTGCCTTTTGAAATAGTAGTACTTTGATGTTAAGTTGTGTCATATTGAACAGGTGACTTTTGTTAAATGAACAAATGATCTTAGTTGTATGTGTATTGTATCCAACCAATTGAAAAAAGTGTTGGAGTTTTGAAAAATGTGCATTTTGATCATTGGTTGTGAGTTTTGTGTCTAGAGTTTTGAAAAATGACGTCAAGGTTCTGAAAATAGTGCCAAAGTGATTGTAAAAAACTGTATTGTCATTGTCTTCTGTAAAACTCAAAAGTTAGATTTTCTGCAGGAATCAAACAGTATTTACAAAAACATTTTACAAAAAAAATAACATTCTTACAGAAATTCTTAACATCAAATTTAGCAACAAAACAAAAGTAAAAAAACAAAACAATTACTGGATAAATTGCTATTGGGGGAAAAAACATATACTTGTTTTGTGTGTGTGTGTGTGTGTGTGTGTGTGAGTGCGTGTGCATGTGTGTGGTGCTAAGGCTCAGACTGATTGGTGTTCTGTTTTCTGTGCAAGTGTTTTCAGGTGTGTATGTAAGTGCATACAATTGCCAGATGAGTTTTGCATTTTGAATAGAGTGTTTTCCCAATGATAACAGGTGATTACGTTTTTGAACAAAGTGTCTAATGTAAGAAAACGTGTGTAGTGTTTCGCAATAAGTGTGTTACAGAATTGCAAACAAAGTGCAAAGTTGACATTGTGTTTAAGCTATTGTTACACTGTGTTTAAGGTATGCTACAAGAAGTTTAGGTATTGAGGCTTTGGTCTAAGCATTCGGTTTTAGTGTGTAAGCAATGGGCAAAAACTGTAATGCTGGTGGAAAAAGTACCCAATTGTCATTCTTGATTAAAAGTAAAGATACCTTAATAGAAAATGACTCAAGTAAAGGTGAAAGTCACCCAGTAAAATACTACTTGAGTAAAATTCTAAAAGTATTTGGTTTTAAATATACTTATATCCTATACTAGTCCTGTGTAGCTCAGTTGGTAGAGCATGGCGTTTGCAACGCCAGGGTTGTGGGTTAGATTCCCACGGGGGGCCAGTATGAAAATGTATGCACTCACTAGCTGTAAGTTGCTCTGGATAAGAGTGTCTGCTAAAATGTAAAAAATGGAATCAAACACTTAATGAGAGCTCATGTTGCGTAACATTTCTATAGGCTATGCAACATTTCTATAAGCTATGCAACATTTCTATAGGCTATGCAACATTTCTATAGGCTATGCAACATTTCTATAGGTTATGCAACATTTCTATAGGCTATGCAACATTTCTATAGGCTATGCAACATTTCTATAGGCTATGCAACATTTCTATAGGCTATGCAACATTTCTATAGGCTATGCAACTGCGTGAGAAAACAGAGTGATGGCCTCTATTAAAAAGAGCAGGATCCCATCAGCTTTCTATAGGCTAGGCCTACTATATTTATTTCTCAACTTTCCTAATATTAAGCACATTGTGAGTATAGCCTACCTGGCTGGCATGAAAATAAACCACGGAAAAAGCGTCCTCCATTTGCTATTGACAGTAAGTGCATAGATGACATGTATTTTTTTCCCCTGCCCCTTTTTCGAGACAGGTGCATGATAACGGTCCATTCTAAATCAAAACAAATGTCACACATGTATTATTTAGTATATATAAAGTGTAGTGGAATTTAATCAATAATGAGGAGAGACAAGGTCAATCACCAATCAGAATATTAACTTTATTAAAAACTCGATAAGGGTGCTGGTGACAATATCCACACCAAAGTGAGAGCTCACTGAGTGGAGTGAGCCTCTGGGTTAGATACTATCCCAGGATAGGTGCAATTTATTTTTTTGGTCATTTAGCAGACGCTCATATCCAGAATGACTTACAGGAGCAATTAGGGTTAAGTGCCTTGGGCACATCGAATGATTTTTCACCTAGTCGGTTCGGGGATTAGAACCAGCAACCTTTCAGTTACTGGCACAACGCTCTTAACCACTAAGCTACCTGCCGCCAGAGATAACATACAATGGTTCCAGACACTAACCCCCTCACATCCTGTACCAGACCATAGCCCCAAATACAAAGACTCATTGTTTCGTTCAGTACTAAGAATTTAGAAGGACATTTGTTGTTACTTAGTTTCCACATTGCTAGGAGTGGAACCAGGGGAGAGAACAATCTCCCAAGGCCAAAGAAGGGGGTGACTGACACACAGACATTGTGGAGACAAGTGATTTGTTCCCATTCCTCATGCCATCCCTTCACATGGTTTGCAATAGGTAAAGACATATTCACATATAAAAACAATGTCTCCTTCTGACCTCCTTTGCCCTATTCTCTTTATGATATTCTGCATAGCAACAGGGACATGTGATAGACAAGCCTGACTTCTCCCCTCTCTGGGCCCCAGGTGACTGAGGCACATATGAGGGAGGAAGTGCAGCTGCCCACACCAGAGTCCGAAAGGAGACATTCTAATAACAAGAGTTCAACAGTTCAATCATATAAGCATATTCTGCAGATAAGACATCTTAATTATCTATGTTACCTAGCTAATTCGGATTTCTCCACCACAAAAGACAAGATTAAATCAAGAATAGTCTGATGGGTGACAATATTAGCATATCACTTGTGAATTATAATTTATCACATGTGAATGATGCCCAGCGTAAGGCAAGAAACAATGCATACATTTTTTGTGCGACTTTTTTAAAATCATAGTCGCACACCTCATGTAGCCTAGCCCATAGGTCTATATGTTTTGATAAGGTTTGTATCACAACTAAAGTGGCCGAATAACTTCTTAAAATTAAGCACATTAATCCTGTGACACTCTGGCTCCATGGACTTTATTATTGAGCCAGGGTTGTTCATTTTCCTTGTTTGGGTGTATTTCCATGTTGGGTATTCTGGTTGTTTCATTTCTATGTGTGGTGATTGTTCGTGATTATTCAGGTGACTCCCAATCGGAGGTAACGAGTGACAGCTGTCGGCTCGTTATCTCTGATTGGGAGCCATATTTATACTGTGTGTTTTCTCGTGGGTATTGTGGGTTTTTGTTCCATGTTTCTGTCAGTGTTACAGAGGACTTCACTATCGTCATTTGTTGTTTTTCGTGGTTGCTTTATTAAATAAAGTCATCATGTTCACTCCACGCGCTGCGTATTGGTCCGCTTCTTCAGACGATCGTGACAGAAAAACCCACCATAGAAGGACCAAGCAGCGTGTCCAGGAGCAAGACAGCTGGACATGGGAGGAAGCGCCTGGTAAGGAGATCGAGAGGCTGGCGATGGCCCAGGTGGGCAAATCGTGGTCCTGGGAGGACATGCTCGGGGGCAAGGGACCTTGGGGGAAGATCAAGGCCCTGGCGAGAGAGGAGCAACGGCGTCAGCAGGGTCATCGTTGGAAGGACGAGAGGCAACCCCAAAAAGTTTTTTGGGGGGCACATGGCTTGGCGGTTGGGCAGCAGGAGGCTGCCACAGGGAGATGTGGAGAGAAGGCTATCGGATTACGGGAGCCATTGGCGAGTAGAGGAAGGGAAGTTGTTGCGGCACGGCGTGAGAGACTGATGTGTGTTACCAGTCCGGTCCGGCCCGTTCCTGATCCCCAGTTAAAGCCAGTGGTGTGTGTTCCCAGTACGGACCGGCCTGTTCCTACTCCACGCATCAAGCCCACGGTGTGCGTCGCCAGTCCAGCCCGGCCGGTTCCGGCCCACGTACTAAGGATACGGTGTGCGTCGACAGCCCTGCCCGGCCTGTTCCTGCTCCACGCACCAAGGATACGGTGTGCGTCGACAGCCCTGCCCGGCCTGTTCCTGCTCCACGCACCAAGGATACGGTGTGCGTCGACAGCCCTGCCCGGCCTGTTCCTGCTCCACGCACCAAGGATACGGTGTGCGTCGACAGCCCTGCCCGGCCTGTTCCTGCTCCACGCACCAAGGATACGGTGTGCGTCGACAGCCCTGCCCGGCCTGTTCCTGCTCCACGCACCAAGGATACGGTGTGCGTCGACAGCCCTGCCCGGCCTGTTCCTGCTCCACGCACCAAGGATACGGTGTGCGTCGACAGCCCTGCCCGGCCTGTTCCTGCTCCACGCACCAGGGATATGGTGCGCTTCGCCAGCCCGGCCCGGCCTGTTCCGGCCACTCGCACCAGGGATACGGTGCGCGTCGCCAGCCCAGCCCGGCCTGTTCCTGCTCCACGCACCAGGGATACGGTGCGCTTCGCCAGCCCGGCCCGGCCTGTTCCGGCCACTCGCACCGGGGATACGGTGCGCGTCGCCAGCCCGGCCCGGCCTGTTCCTGCTCCACGCACCATAAAAAGCCCTGAGATGCGTGTCCTCAGCCTGGGACCACCAGTTCCGGCACCACGCATCAGGCCTACGGTGCGTCCCCAGGGCCCAGCATGCCCTGTTCCTTCTCCCCGCACTAGCCCTGAGATGCGTGTCCTCAGCCCGGTACCTCCAGTTCCGGCACCACGCACCAGGCCTACGGTGCGCCTCAGACGGCCAGAATCTGCCGTCTGCCCAACGGGGCCTGAACTGCCCGTCTGCCCAACGGCGCCTGAACTGCCCGTCTGCCCAACGGTGCCTGAACTGCCCGTCTGCCCAACGGCGCCTGAACTGCCCGTCTGCCCAACGGTGCCTGAACTGCCCGTCTGCCCAACGGCGCTTGAACTACCCGTCTGCCCTACGGCGCTAAAGCCGCCCGTCTGTACTGAGCCTGCAAAGCCGCCCGTCTGCCATGAGCCTTCAGAGCCGTCCGCCAGATCGGAGCCGCTAGAGCCTTTCGCCAGACAGGAGCAGCCAGAGCCTTCCGCCAGACAGGATCAGCCAGAGCCTTCCGCCAGACAGGATCAGCCAGAGCCTTCCGCCAGACAGGATCAGCCAGAGCCTTCCGCCAGACAGGATCAGCCAGAGCCGTCCGCCAGACAGGATCAGCCAGAGCCGTCCGCCAGACAGGATCAGCCAGAGCCTTCCGCCAGCCATGAGCAGCCAGATCCGTCAGCCAGCCATGAGCAGCCAGATCCGTCAGCCAGCCATGAGCAGCCAGATCCGTCAGCCAGCCATGAGCAGCCAGATCCGTCAGCCAGCCATGAGCCGTCCAGCCAGGATCCGCCAAAGCCGTCCAGCCAGGATCCGCCAGAGCCGTCCAGCCAGGATCCGTCAGAGCCGTCCAGCCCGGATCCGCCATTCAGTCCGGAGCTGCCCCTCAGTCCGGTGCTGCCCCTTAGTCAGGTACTGTCCCTTAGCCCGGTGCTGCCCCTTAGTCCGGTGCTGCCCCTTAGCCCGGTGCTGCCCCTTATCCCGGTGCTGCCCCTTATCCCGGTGCTGCCCCTTAGTCCGGTGCTGCCCCTTAGTCTGGTGCTGCCCCTTAGTCTGGTGCTGCCCCTTCTCCTGGTGCTGTCCCTTAGTCCGGTGTTGCCCCTTAGTCCGGTGCTGCCTCTTAGTCCGGTGCTGCCCCTTAATCCAGTGGGGTTATATTGGAGGGTGGTCATTTGGAGGAGGCTACATAAGCGGGTAGTGACTATGGTGGGGTGGGGACCACAACCAGTGCCAGAGCCGCCACCATGGACAGACGCCCACCCAGACCCTCCCCTAGACTGTATGCTGGTGCGCCCGGAGTTCGCACCTTTAGGGGGGGGTACTGTGACACTCTGGCTCCATGGACTTTATTATTGAGCCAGGGTTGTTCATTTTCCTTGTTTGGGTGTATTTCTATGTTGGGTATTCTGGTTGTTTCATTTCTATGTGTGGTGATTGTTCGTGATTATTCAGGTGACTCCCAATCGGAGGTAACGAGTGACAGCTGTCGGCTCGTTATCTCTGATTGGGAGCCATATTTATACTGTGTGTTTTCTCGTGGGTATTGTGGGTTTTTGTTCCATGTTTCTGTCAGTGTTACAGAGGACTTCACTATCGTCATTTGTTGTTTTTCGTGGTTGCTTTATTAAATAAAGTCATCATGTTCACTCCACGCGCTGCGTATTGGTCCGCTTCTTCAGACGATCGTGACAAATCCGCTTTACAATGGGTGTAGAGCCTAACTGGCATACATACACAGTGCGTGAGTTTCAAGTTTGGGGAAGATAATTTTCACCATAAAAATGTACCTTTATTATAAAAGCATTACATGCATAATCCCATTTGTTTTCCCACTAATGGAACATTTGCGTTTACAGCCTACTGCTGCGCTTATAGCCTACTGCCGTGTGCGCATTGCTGCACTTATAATGTGAGGAAATTGCCTAATAGTTTATCAACATTTTAAGCTAAACGTTCTTATCTGTTGCAGCCTCATTGCGTAAAAAAGTTTTTTTGATGCTAGTTGTTGTATTAATTTGGGATCTATCGCATCCCACAACTGTCCCAGATTATGTTTGGAATATTTATTTATTGCACAGAATAGGTCAACTTTTGTACTATGGGGGATAGTAGATTGACATAGGCTAGTGCTTTTGCTGTTCATTAGGCCTACTACTAAATGTGGACAGTTCTTCCAATATCTTCAATATGCGCCTTGGAATTGGATAAGGACGTGCGCTGTTGCGGATCACAGAGCACGCAGCACTCAGGGAGGAGGGAATTTTAATGATTATATTCAGCCCAAGGGCACAACGGCCACTGGCCGCAAAAGGCATGGATTTTGTTAGGGGGCATTATGGCCACACAAAGGGAATGCTGCCGGGCAATTCGAGGCATTGTCATCTGCTTGTCAAATTGTGAATGAGAGACTGATTAAGTGTGTACAGCCTGCACAAAAACCAAAGCAGAGCTCATGCCTTTCATGCGACTTTAAAATAAATAATCATTAGAGTTGCATCATGCGGCCTTTGAATGTATTAACAATCTAAACATATAGCCCAATGTTTGTATCACAACTAAAGTTACATAAATTACTTTATATTAAGCATATAGGAGTACCTGTTTCTTTGTTAACCGCTCAACACAGAAACATGCTTAATTTCATTTGGAGAAAATATATTTTCTATTTTATTCAGCTTTGTTCAGTTGTATTCTTCATACTATAAAATATATATAAAATAATGCCACGGAATTCTAAGCAAATCTTGTCTGCTAAATGAACTAGTGTAGCCCACAGCCATATGGCATAGCCAGATCAGGACCTAACATAAGGACAACGCAGAGTATGCTATTCTGTTCTTCTGAAATTATCAAAATTTTCTTCATACCATGTTTCTTTAGACCTGTCTAAAACAATTAATGGATTTATTGTGAATGTGTCGGGTATATTACAGTGATTAATTATACTTTTTTAAATGTAGATGTTCCAAAGGTCTGCATCAGTGGCTTGTAGGCTATGTGGAAGCCAGGAGTTGCTAAATGTGTTTATGTTAATTAATGGTAAATTACCGTGAGACTGGCAGTTATTTGCTTGACAATCACCTGCTGACGAAATGTCGTGACCGCCACAGCCCTAGGGGGACCAACTCCATATTAATACCTATGATTTTGTAATGAGATGTTCGACCAGCAGGTGTCCACATACAGTAATTTTGGTTATGTTGTGTACCTCACACAAATTCTAACATTTGTAAAACATTCATGAAAAATGAAACACTAATATATCCTGATTACATAAGTATTCAACAATGTTAAAAATACATGTTAAAACCACCTTGGCAGCAATTACAGGATGACATTTTTTTTTCTTAACCATCTACACAGAATACCCAATAATGACAAAGTAGAAAATATGTTTTTAGAATTTTTATCAAATGTATTGAACATGAAACACAGAAATATCTAATTTACATAAGTATTCACACCCCTGAGTCAATGCATGTTAGAATCACCTTTGGCAGCGATTGCAGCTGTGAGTCTTTCTGGGTAAGTCTCTAAGAGCTTTGCACACATGGATTGTACAGTATTTGCACATTATTCTTTTAAAGATTCTTCAAGCTCTGTCAAGTTGGTTGTTGGTCATCGCATGACAGCCATTTTCAAGTCTTGCCATAGATTTTCTAGCCGATTTTAAGTCAAAACTGTAACTAGGCAACTCAGGAACATTCAATGTCATCTTGGTAAGCACCTCCAGTGTATATTTGGCCTTGTGTTTTAGGATATTGTCCTGCTGAAAGGTGAATTTGTCTCCCAGTGTCTGTTGGAAAGCAGACTGAACCACATTTTCCTCTAGGATTTTGCCTGTGTTTAGCTCTTATTTGTATCCTAAAAAACTCCCTTGTCCTTGCCGATGACAAGCATACCCATAACATGATGTAGCTACCACCATGCTTGAAAATATTGTGATGTCACGAGAGGCTACACAGCTTTCAGCGGGATTGCTCAAGTAGTGCAAGGAGACCAGGTTCAACCAAAACAAGGATTTTATTAAAGGTCTTGGGAAACTAACGAAAGTATAACACAATTCTGTTCTCTGGTGGCTCTTTAAGGGTTAACAGTTCAGGGATGTCTCTTCCACATCCAAAATCATAACTCTCCCTCGCTCAAATAACTTTTCCCCAGTCTTACTGTATTCCACGTTGCAGCTAGTGGCCAACCCAGCAAAACGTCCTTCCAAATGTCCCACACGTATTTCCACAGGTGCATATATCCAAAGGTGAGTATTTCCCAAAGGTAAGTATCTCCAAATCCTTATATTCCTCATGGAAGTGGACGTGCAGCACTCTTGTCCTCCAGAGAGCCCAGCTTGGAGACCGTGTCTCTTCCCTTCAACAAACCTTCAGCTCATCAGCCCCTCATTTGTTTCAGCTGCGTGGGAAGATTGGCCATAGAGGGGTGGAGATCCCGACCATACCAGCAGATGGAGCCATAGCTGTCTGGGTTTGCAGCCACCTCAGGGGGATGTAACGTCCCTCCAGGACACAGCCTCTCGTGACATCACAATATGAAGAGTGGTATTCAGTGATGTGTTGTGTAGGATTTGCCCCAAACATAATGCTTTGTATTCAGGACATAGAGTTAATTTCTTTGTCACATTTTTTGCAGTTTTACTTTAGTGCCTTATTGCAAACAGGATGCATGTTTTGGTATATTTTTATTCTGTACAGGCTTCCTTCTTTTCACGCTGTCATTTAGGTTAGTATTTTGGAGTAAATACAATGTTGTTGATCAATCCTCAGTTTTCTCCTATCACAGCCATTATTTATTCAGTCTATTTTATGAATATTATTTGATAAAATATTGTTTTTGGCCTTTACTACTAAAGCCCATATAAATGCATTGAATAACACATTCATAAATGGCAAAAATGACAATAAATCACAAGAAACAAGGTTTTGAAGTGTCTGTCCTAAATCTAGGAGATATAAAAAAATCAGGAAATATATATATATTTTTAAACATACAGTATTTAACCCCTTTTTTTGGATGACAAAAAGGACAGTCAAAAATAAATCATAAGTAACAAGATTTTGCAAGTGTCTGTCCTAAATGTTAAAGCATTGAACCTCTCACTAAAGGCTTCAGTCATACAAAAGGTATAATTAAATCCGAACTGGTTCTCTAGCAGATTAGTAAGAATGTCTCCCCCATGTTCAAGAATGGCCTTTTTCCCTTTATTCAGATTACAACCTCTCACTTTTGGTTATTTGAAAATGAAATAATCTCCAAAATATTGCTATTTTTAAAACAAGCCATAGAAAGTTGATTGCAATTTCAGTTTAATCCACCAGAAAAGACAGAACAAATAAGAACAAATAACAAAAAAACTGTATAATCTTTGTAAATGGTATCATAAGTAGGACTGGTGTAGTTATGTCACACATGCAGCTAACAAAAATATATGGAAATGTGTGCTCTATCCAAAATTACAACCAACTAATTGCAGCATTACCGCAGAAAGAGGCAAGTGGAAGGGGGAGAAAGTAAGGAACTTGTCTGTCGGCCCTGCATTAAAGACCAAACTTGGTTGAAGAAAATTATGATAAATAAAAAAGTATACCAGTTTCATTTAAGGACCAACAAATTGACAGCTTTGCCATATAAATTGCAAAATAGCTAAGAAGAGATGTTCAATGTACCGATTCCATGGCATATGGTTTATGAACTGATACACAAGACGACTCTGGATTCAAAAGTTTTTCCATTTAAATTATTATACAAAATTCTTGCAACCAATATTATGTTATATATATGGGGGATACAACCATCCCAGCTCTGCAGATTTTGCTGCGAAGAGACAGACTCATTAGATCATTTGTTTTGGTACTGTCCATATGTAGCTTGTTTTTGGTCACAGGGTCAGTAATGGCTGAAGAATTGCAACATTTACCTGGAGCTAACTCTGCAAATAACACTGTTGGGTTATTTGAAAAGTCATAGTCAATCAATCAATAATATAATAATACTCTTAGCAAAAATATTTATCTTTAATTTACAATCTTTAGAAACTATGAGAATAGAAAGGTTCATAACTTTTGTGAGACATCACAGCACAGTTGAAAAATACCCTCTAAAATTACCCCCTTAAAAAAAAAAAACATTTATGACATTGTTTGGATAGCTGACCATCTGTGGGCTATCACAGGGGTCAAACACACCTTATCTGTAGCTTTCTCCGGGGAGGGATGTTCCCACAGAACCCTGGGAGCATGGACACCGTTGGAGGTGTGAAGAAAGATGAAATGTGAAATCAACTAAATAAATGTTACTGTGTGAATTAAATTGTCATGTTTGGATTGTTTCAAGAGTTCATAAAGAGCTACACATTTGTATACATTTATTGTACAGTAAGTGCTATGGATTTATTGTTACAGGGAAACTGTTATTTTGTTAGTCGGTCGGTGGATAGTTCAAAGAGGAGCGAGACAGGGGTGCGCTCCTATTATTTCAATTGAGTTGACTAGATTAGAATCTGGGTGTGTTTTTCCTGTCTATTTTTTTAAATTAGCTAAGTACAAAGAAATGTTAATTCAGGTTGGGAGTGAGTTTCTGTTTGAATTTGGTTAAAAGGGCAGTGAATTTGTTCATACTTTGAGAACTTGCTACCAAGCTCCTGTGTGTATCACACACCTCGTTAAGTATTAGCGTATTGGTGATAGTCCTTTAGTAGTCTGTAATGTATCGTATTTCATGTACACTGTAATTGTTTGAGTGTTAAACGTGGAACAAGGGAGAGCTCGGTTTTGTTGTTTTGAAAAGTTTGTTGTTTTGAAAGTGTATTGGAAAGTTTCTTAGTAGCTAGCTAACTTTTTAGTTTGGATCCCGCGACGCAGTTGGCATCAGTTGCTTTGACTGCTAGTCTCTGTCCAGTGATCCTGCCAACCAAGGCCGGTTCTGAGGAGCTATTTGGCGTAGCAGCGAACCTAGCTGCTAGCTAGCTGCCTATCAAGCTAGCAGGGTTTTCTTGAGGGCTTGAACGCAGCCCACGACGCGGTTATCCATTGTGGTTGGGACCGCGGATTGTCCTGGGTTTGTGGCTGTCTAGATCCCTGCTGTTTGTTGTTTTCAATCTTCCCTGTGACCTGCCCTGTCTGGAACTGCAAGGAGTAACAGCGTAACCTATGTTGCTAGCTACCATGACAAAGACCAAAGCCAGTGGGAGTACCGTTGAGGGCAGTGGTGTCTCTTTATCACACGTGAAGGATCTTTTAAATAAACAAAAATAGTTCTACAAGAAATTGTTACAACAACAAGAAAATAGCTTCAAGTGGATTCAACTAATAAAATAATGGACGACCTGACCAGAGAGGTCCAGGACCTGAAGAACAGTTTACAGTTCTCCCAAGGTCAGCTCGATGAGTTGAAACAGGAGAACGACAAAATGACAGCAATCTGTAAATCATTGAGAGAGGACATCTGTTCTGTGTCTGAATCCATGATAACAATGACGGATGGGACAATAAAGGGACAATTTGTCGGCAAACTTAATGATGGTGTTGGAGTTGTGCCTGGCCATGCATTCATGGGTGAACAGGGAGTACAGGAGGGGACTGAGCACGCACCCCTGAGGGGCCCCCGTGTTGAGGATCAGTGTGGAGATGTGCAGTTACCTACCCTTACCACCTGGGGGCGGCCCGTCAGGAAGTCCAGGATCCAGTTGCAGAGGGAGGTGTTTAGTCCCAGGGTCTTTAGCTTAGTGATGAGCTTTGAGGGCACTATGGTTTTGCACGCTGAGCTGTAGTCAATGAATACCATTCTCACGTAGGTGTTCCTCTTGTCCAGGTCGGAAAGGGCAGTGTGGAGTGCAATAGAGATCGCATCATCTGTGGATCTGTTAGGGCGGTATGCAAATTAGAGTGGGTCTAGGGTTTCTGGGATAATGGTGTTGATGTGAGCCATGACCAACCTTTCAAAGCACTTCATGGCTACAGACGTGAGTGCTACGGGTCGGTAGTCATTTAGGCAGGTTATCTTAGTGTTCTTGGGCACAGGGACTATGGTGGTCTGCTTGAAACATGTTGGGATTACAGACTCAGTCAGGGACATGTTGAAAATGTCAGTGAAGACACTTGGCAGTTTGTCAGCGCATGCTCGCGTCCTGGTAATCCGTCTGGCCTTGCGGCCTTGTGAATGTTGACATGCTTAAAATTCTTACTCACATTGGCTACGGAGAGCGTGATCACACGGTCATCCGGAACAGCTGATGCTCTCATGCATGCTTCAGTGTTGCTTGCCTCGAAGCGAGCATAGAAGTGATTTCGCTCGTCTGGTAGGCTCGTGTCACTTGGCTGTGCTTCCCTTTGTAGTCCATAATAGTTTGCAAGCCCTGCCACATCCAGAAAGCGTCGGAGCCGGTGTAGTATGATTCAATCTTAGTCCTGTATTGACTCTTTGCCTGTTTGATGGTTCTTCGGAGGGCAAAGCGGCAGCTCTACCATTTATCTCAGTGCGGATGTTGCCTGTAATCCACTTCCTTAATAACCGAGTCACTGGTGCTTTCTGCTTTAGTTTTAGCTTATAAGCAGGAATCAGGAGAATATAATTATTTGCCAAATGGAGGGCGAGGGAGATTTGCCAAATGGAGATTTGCCAAATGGAGGGCGAGGGAGAGCTTTGTACTCATCTCTGTGTGTGGAGTAAAGGTGGTCTAGAGATTTTTTTCCTCTGGTTGCACATTTAACATGCTGGTAGAAATGAGGTAGAACGGATTTAAGTTTCCCTGCATTAAAGTCCCCGGCCACTAGGAGCGCTGCCTCTGGATGAGCATTTTCCTGTTTGCTTATGGCCTTATACAGTTCCTTGAGTGCAGTCTTAGTGCCAGCATCGGTTTGTGGTGGTAAATAGACAGCTATGAAAAATATAGATGAAAACTCTCTTGGTAAATAATGTGGTCTACAGCTTATCATGAGATATTATACGTCAGGCAAGCAAAACCTCGAGACTTCCTTAATATTAGATTTTGTGCACCAGCTGTTGTTTAGAAATATACACAGACCGCCACCCCTTGTCTTACCGGAGTCAGCTGTTCTATCCTGCCGATGTAGCGTATATCCCGCCAGCTGTATGTTATCCATGTCGTCGTTCAGCCACGACTCTGTGAAACATAAGTTATTACCGTTTTTAATGTCCCGTTGGTAGGATATCCGTGACCGTAGGTCGTCCGTTTTGTTTTCCAATGATTGTACGTTGGCTAATAGGACTGATGGAGAGGCAGATTACTCGCTCGCCGTTGGATCCTTACAAGGCACCCCCGACCTACGTCCACGATATCTCCGTCTCTTTCTCATGCGAATGACAGGGATTTGGGCCTTGTCGGTTATCTGTAGAATATCCTTCGCGTCCGACTCGTTGAAGAAAAAATCATTGTCCAATCCGAGGTGAGTAATTGCTGTCCTGATTTCCAGAAGTTATTTTTGGTCATAAGAGATGGTGGCAGAAACATTATGTACAGAATAAATTACAAATAACGCACAAAAACGTACATAATAGCACAATTGGTTAGGGGGGCGTAAAACGGCAGCCATCTCCTCCGGTGCCATCTTCTGTCCATGAGAAATGCTCTGCTTTTTTGACACCACACTCCAAAAAGCAAGTTCTGCAGGCTCTAGTTTTGTCTTATCTTGATTATTGTCCAGTCGTGTGGTCGAGTGCTGCAAGGAAATACCTAGTTAAGCTGCAGCTAGCCCAGAACAGAGCGGCACGTCTTGCTCTTCATTGTAATCAGAGGGCTGATATAAATACTATGCATGCCAGTCTCTCTTGGCTAAGAGTTGAGGAGAGACTGACTGCATCACTTCTTATTTTTATAGGAAACATTAATGTGTTGAAAATCCCTAATTGTTTGCATAGTCAACTTACACACAGCTCTGACACACACATTTACCCCACCAGACATGCTACCAGGGGTCTTTTCACAGTCCCCAAATCCAGAACAAATTCAAGAAAGCGTACAGTTTTATATAGAGCCATTATTGCATGGAACTTATTGCATGGAACAGATTAAGCAACACCTCACGGCACAATGCCTCTCCCCTATTTGACCTAGATAATTTGTGTGTATGTATTGATATTGTAATGACGCTCCAGGAGAGTGAGGATCCATTTGCAGTTTTATTACAATCTGGGTCGTACAAACAGGGTCAATCGCCAGCAGACACAACAGTAGGGATAAGGCAACTCGTAATCCAGGTACAGGCATAAGGTCAGGGCAGGCAGCAAGCTTACAAAAATCAGTCCAGTAAAGAATATAGTCCAGGGCAGGCAGCAAAGAATCAAGGAGGGAAAACAGTCCAGAGTAAATCCACGGGCAGACAGACACAGGCGAAAACGCTCAGAAATGATCACCAGGGTAAACAAGACTTCGCAAAGAGAGAGAGTTTGAGAGCACCTAAATAGTCTACTGATGGGAGTCAGGTGCAACGGTAATCAGAGCCAGGTATGTGGGAAATGTAGTTCAGGGGTTTAATACTCAGGAGATGGTTCCCTCTGGTGGTGAGCAGGAGGAACAGCGGGAGTCTCGTTTGTGACAGAGCCCCCCTGCGAGCGGCTCCTGACGCGAAGAGGCGAACGACGCCGGGGTCTTCCTCGAGGTCGGGGGCGGTTTCTCCGGGTGCGTCCTATGGAACTCAGTCATGAGTGCGGGGTCGAGTATGTCCTCTGTATTAACCCAGGATCGCTCTTCGGTCCGTACCCCTCCCAATCCACCAGATATTGGAGGAGCCTGCCCCGCGTCTGGAATCGAGTAGATCTCGAACCTGATATGCCTCCTCGCCGTCCACCAAGATGGGTGGGGGGCCCTGATCACTGGTCTGCTCCTCCTCCTCCGCTCTCGGACCACCAGCGGGTTTGAGAAGTGATACATGAAAAGTGGGAGAGATACGATAATTAGAGGGTAATGCCAAACGGAAGGAAACTGGTGTAATCTGTTTAACAATTTGGAAGGGACCTACATACCTGGGACTGAGTTTCTTGCAAGGAAGTCTGAGGCGTAGGTCTCGAGTGGATAGCCAGACCCATTGACCTGGAGTATATTCGGGATTGGGGCGACGGTGACGATTGGCCTGCAACTTCTGTTTCCTGACAGCACGTAGCAAGTGGGTGTGAGCCTGACTCCAGATGTCCTCGCTTCTCTGGAGCCAGTCGCTGACAGAGGGTACCTCGGTGGGTTCCCCTGACCATGGAAATAGGGGAGGTTGGAAGCCCATGACACATTGGAATGGAGTTAGACCGGTGGAGGGTTTCTGGAGTGAGTTCTGTGCATACTCCGCCCACATGAGGAATCGACTCCAGTCTGCTTGGTTCTGATGACAGTAGGCTCTGAGAAACCGGGTGATCTCCTGATTGAGGCGTTCTGTCTGACCATTAGATTGTGGGTGATATCCTGAAGTGAGGCTAATGTTGATGTTGAGTTGTTGGAAGAATGCTGACCATACTCTGGATGTGAATTGGGGCCCCGGTCCGACACGATGTCCTCAGGCAGGCCATAGAAGCGAAACACAAGGTTGCACATGAGTTCGGCTGTTTCCAATGCTGTGGGCAGTTTGGGAAGTGGAATCAACCGGCAGGCCTTGGAGAAGCGATCTATGACAGTGAGTATTGTGGTGTTCCCATTGGACTTGGGAAGATCGGTAATAAAGTCTATGGCAAGATGGGACCATGGTCGGTGGGGAACTGGCAGTGGTTGCAGTAGGCCCGATGGTAGTTGTCTGAGATGTTTGCTTGTGTTACAGGTGGTGCATTCGTTAATGAATTTTATTGTGTCTGCCCGCAAGGTTGGCCACCAAAAGCTGTTCTGAAGCAGGTGAACAGTGGCAGCGATTCCAGGATGACCGGAGCTGAGTACGGAGTGAACTTGCTGTAGCACTTTCTGACAGAGATCCTGAGGTACAAAAGTTTTGTTAGGGGGCATTCGGGAGGAGGGGTCTTTTGTGAATTGGCCTGGGTGAGCTCTGTCATGATGTCCCACTGAATAGGGGCCACGATTAATGACTCAGGAAGCAGGGTTTCCTTGGATTCAGTGGGAACTACACCGTCGTGTTGGCGTGATAATGCGTCTGCTTTGGTGTTCTTTGAACCGGGACGATAGGTAACGGTGAAGTCAAATCGTGTAAAGAAGAGAGCCCACCTCGCTTGTCTGGGATTCAGTCTCTTGGCAGATCGCAAGTATTCCAGATTCTTGTGGTCAGTTAGAATCACAAACGGGTGTTTAGCTCCCTCCAGCCAATGACGCCACTCCTCCATAGCTGCTTTCATGGCCAACAGTTCTCGGTTTCCGACGTCATAGTTCTGTTCGGCTGGACTAAGTTTGCGGGAGTAATAGGCGCACGGATAGAGCTTGAGTGGGGATCCGTGCCGCTGTGAGAGGATGGCTCCAATGCCCGTATTAGAAGCGTCCACCTCAACTGTAAACGGGATTTCAGGATTAGGGTGGTGGAGGATGGGGGGCAGATGTGAAACGTGACTTGAGTTCTGCGAAAGCCTCCTGTGCTGTAGTTGACCAGGTGAGGTGTGGTGCATTTCTCTTAGTCATAGAGGTTAAGGGAGAGGCTACCGAGCTGAAATTCCTGATGAAGCGTCGGTAGAAGTTCGCAAATCCCAAGAAGCGTTGTAACTCCTTTAAGGTTACTGGCAGTGGCCAGTCTAGAACGGCCTTGACCTTCTTCTCGTCCATGGCGACTCCCTCCTGGTTGATGATGTAGCCCAAGAAAGACGTGGAAGTCTGGTGAAATTCGCACTTCTCTGCTTTGGCGTATAATTGGTGATCAATGAGTCGTTGTAATACTGTTCTCACGTGTTGCACGTGTTCCTCATAGGTGTTGGAATAGACGAGAATGTCATCGATGTAAACAATTACCCAACGATCTAAGCATGTCCCGAAAGACGTCATTGATAAACGACTGAAATACGGACGGACTATTGGACAGCCCGAAAGGCATCACCAAATACTCATAGTGCCCAGTGCTGGTAGAGAAGGCTGTCTTCCATTCATCACCGTCCCCGGATGCGAATGAGATTGTAGGCGCTGCGGAGGTCCAGTTTGGAGAAGTACTTGGCTTTGCGGAGTTGTTCTAGGGCAGCTGGTACCAGCGGTAAAGGATATCGAAACTTGACGGTGATGTCGTTGAGACCCCGGTAGTCGATACAAGGGCGTAGGCCACCGTCTTTTTTTTAACAAAGAAGAAGCCAGAGGCTGCAGGTGATGTCGACGTTCTAATGAACCCCTTCGAAAGTTCCTCCTCGATGTAGTTGTTCATGGCTTCTGATTCGGGTTGTGATAGGGGAAGATTCGGCCCCTTAGGTGGTGTTGTGCCTGGTAATAGTTCGATGGAACAGTCGCTTGATCGGTGGAGGGGGAGTTCCATCGCCTTGGTCTTGCTAAAAGCTTCGATGAGGTCAGAGTATTCAATGGGAAGAGTGGGGAAAAGGACCGACTTCGTCCTTTAGCGTGACGGTCTGAATGGAGAGTGAAGGGCTGCCAGTTAAGCAGTTGGAGTGACATGACGGGTCCCATTTGATGATACGACCCTCCCTCCATGAGATGAGGGGATTATGTTGACGTAGCCAGGGGAGTCCAAGAATAACCGGGTTATGAGGTGATGAGATGACGTAGAAACGAATTACCTCAGTGTGAAGGGTACCGGTCTGTAGTTGAAGGTCCACGGTGGTGTGCAGGACCCTCCCATCGCCGAGAGGCCGGTCCATCTAGCGCCTCCACTGCTAATTGAGAGTTACAGGAGATTAATGGGAGTTGTTGTTGTTGGGCAAACTCGTGAGACATAAAGTTCCCGGCTGCTCCTGAGTCTAATAGAGCTGATGTGGATATATGATTGCCCTCTAGAGATAATACTATAGGTACTTTGATGCAAGAACTGGAATGATGTGCTTGAACACAAGGACTCACCGAAGAGGGATTACGAGGAGGTGGTCTTGTGGGGCAAAACGCCCTCAGATGGCCCGGTTGACCACAATAGAGGCAGAGATGTTGACGTATGCGGCGTTCTCGTTCTTCCGGAGTCAGGTGAGTATATCCGAGCTGCATGGGTTCAGTTTGAGACAGAGTGACCGGGTATTGTGTGCTGGTGGGTACCGTTCTGAGTGGACGACGTGAACGAATCAGATTGTCAATCTGAATGGTTAGTTCGATGAATTGATTCAGCGATTTCCCTTCATCTCGGCAGGCCAGTTCGGATTGCAACTCCAAGCTGAGTCCCTTGCGAAAGAGCAGTTTAAGTGTGCTCTCCACCCAGTCGGTTTGAGCTGCTAGAGTGCGAAATGTCAAAGCATATTCTGCTGCGGTATTCCTGCCCTGGCTCAACGCAAGTAGTCGGTCATCAGCTCTCATACCTCCCTCCGGGTGTTCAAATATTTCCGGAAGCGTTGAAGAAAGGTACCAAACGATGGAAAAGCAGTGCCATCCTCTCTCCAAACCGCCGTCACCCACTCTAACGCCTTGTCAGCGAGGAGTGAGCATACCAAGGAAATCTTGCTGGCATCGGTGACATACATAGCTGGTTGTTGATCAATGAATAATGAACATTGCAGTAGAAATCCCTTACTTTTAGTTGGGTTGCCGTCGAACTTATCAGGGAGAGCCAGACGTGGGTTAACTGTGAGTGACGGTGGTGGAGAAGCGCCCACACTCGCGTTCGGTGGAGGAGGGGCTGGGTTCGTTAGCGACACCGGCAACCTCTGTAGCGTCCTGACGAGTTCCTCTGTTACTGTAGTTAAATGGGTTAGCTGCTGTTGATGAATGGCGAGTTGGTGAGCTTGAGTGGAGATCTCCGTGGACATCTGAACCAGAGCTGCTGGATCGTGTGTTGGCGAAGTCTTCTGTAATGACGCTCCAGGAGAGTGAGGATCCATTTGCAGTTTTATTACAATCTGGGTCGTACAAACAGGGTCAATCGCCAGCAGACACAACAGTAGGGATAAGGCAACTCGTAATCCAGGTACAGGCATAAGGTCAGGGCAGGCAGCAAGCTTACAAAAATCAGTCCAGTAAAGAATATAGTCCAGGGCAGGCAGCAAAGAATCAAGGAGGGAAAACAGTCCAGAGTAAATCCACGGGCAGACAGACACAGGCGAAAACGCTCAGAAATGATCACCAGGGTAAACAAGACTTCGCAAAGAGAGAGAGTTTGAGAGCACCTAAATAGTCTACTGATGGGAGTCAGGTGCAACGGTAATCAGAGCCAGGTATGTGGGAAATGTAGTTCAGGGGTTTAATACTCAGGAGAGGGTTCCCTCTGGTGGTGAGCAGGAGGAACAGCGGGAGTCTCGTTTGTGACAGATATGTAGGCAAAATTTTTTTTATGTAGTTCTGTCCTTGAGCTGTTCTTGTCTATTCATGTTCTGTATTATGTCATGTTTCATGTTTTGTGCGGACCCCAGGAAGAGTAGCTGCTGCTTTTGCAACAGCTAAGGGGGATCCTAATAAAATACCAAATACCAAATTGTTTCGTGACAAATAAATTATATTAGTTGAATTGAGTAAATGCATTCCTCGTTTCACAGAGTAATTATTTGATTGACTATACGCTTATAATTTAGTAGGTCTATTGGTAGTTGTTATATACACTTTGCACATAGCATATGCTTGGGTACCATGTTGACATCCCTGATCTGCTTGCCTCAATAAATTAATGCTAGAACATTGGTCGCCAGGATTAGCTATTTGTATCTCTTAATAATTGCATAACGGTGCAAATTAGACACATGTTCATTATAGTCATACTAAGTGGTGAGGCAAGGCTCGCTGCTTTGACTAGATCCTCTAGAGACGTACAGGGCCTTATGTATTTATTCACATAATATTGGAGTCAGATTGATAAATGTAGTTTATTATTATATTCAACATAATTTCTCCATAATGGTTGGTTAATTTCCATCCAACTACATAATGGTGGCCCCTCATCCTCAGTCGATGGGGATTTCCACCAACCTACAATGACGTCTTCCTTGAGAGTTTGAGAGCTGGTCTCTCCACCGTTCTCTTCTCTGTAGTAGTAAGACGTGCGCACTAGTACTAGTACACGTCACACTCCCTGTTCCTTGCCAGTCAACAATGCCCAACGAACCCAAAGGCTCTTTTAAGAGACCTAATGCATGAAAATAAGCACACACTGTGCGTGTGCGTGCCGGTGTATGTGTGTGTTGGGGGGTGTCAAAAACTATACACGAAATAGAATGGTCAAAATATCCCCTCCTGTGGGTGAACCCAGGACCTTCAAATCCCAGGGCAGTGACGTTAACCGTTACACTACGAACCCTCTTATAGATATGTCAACATGACACTCTATTTAAATGGACAGTCTGGTGATGACAGCACGTTTGTTCCAAAATGTTTGTTGTTGTTTATTCCCTCAGTACTGATTGAACATTTACTTATCTTGCTTGGTAACATTTTTTTTGTCTAAAACAGATGTGTTGAAAACAATTTCATTTCATCACATAGCTAACCGAGTTAGCTAGCAAGCATTACGTTTTCTTTTGACTAAAATGTAAAATGTAAGTTTACACACTCCCAGGAATGTCATACATGATGGATCATTAGCTTATACACTAACTTTCACACATCTAGATGGCTGGGCAGGGTGGGTGTGGAGCCAGAGACAGCAAGGGTTCAAACTGTAGAACCCAGTTCCTACATTTACATATAAAAATGGATTTTATCAAACAAAACTATGCTACATTTTATCTCTGGGACCCTCAGGATGGCAAATCAGAGCAAGATTACTGAATGTAAGTACATTATTTACCTTCAGAGGTGAATGTATCAAAACAGTTGCCGTGATAAGTTTTTTGTTGTTGTGCACTCTCCTCAAACAATAGTAGGTATTTTTTCACTGTAATAGCTACTGTAAATTGGACAGTGCAGTTAGATTAACAACAATTTAAGCTTTCTGCCCATATAAGACATGTCCTGGAAAGTTTGCTGTTACTTACAACAGTCATGCTAATCACATTAGCGCATGTTAGCTCACCCGTCCCGTATACAGGACACCGGTCCCGTAGAGGAGAAATAATGGGAAATAAAGTTGATTTTGGTTGCATATGGCCTTGACTATACACCACTGGTTATTTTACTAAGATTTATTAAATCAAGAAGCTACTAGCTAGCAGAAACTCTAGCTAGCTAGAGAGGATAATTTAGTACAACCACTAGCAACAATTTAATGAGTACTTGTGAAAAAATGGACCAAAGCTATTGATGAATATGGTACAGTACTGTAGGTGAAAATAGAATAAAGACACACTTCCCCTCTGCTCCTCTCCGCTCTCAAAACAATGCGCTCTGTGTAGCAGGTAGAACGTCACATTGATGCGACAAGTATAGTGGCGCTGAAATGTAAAGAAGAGCAAGTGAGTGCAGTACAACTGTAGATGACAACAGTGTACATGACAGCTGAATGAATATGCCAATATCAGCTTGTGGCTTCACAACTTCGTTCAAGCTCTAGTTTTATGTGACAAAATATAAACTTTTAAGTGAGAGGGTAAAATGCCAGGGTTTGTAGACATTGTTTTGCTGGTGTACTAAGTAAACTAGCTTTACTGAAATTATGTGTGTGTCTCTCTCTGTGAATCAACTTCTGATCAGTTTGCTAAAAAGAGATGAACGAAATATCCTTATAAAACCGGTATACAAAAGTCACCATATGACACCACATAAAACATCATTGCTATCAATTTCCCCCCGGTGAGTATAGGCTGTAATTTGTTGAAGTATAAATATACTGAATCTGGAGCATGCAGAGCTCCACTTAAAATCCTCTCCTTACCAAAACTCTCCTTCCCCCAGAGATTGATTTATCAACTTCCACCAATTGTGGACTCAACATGATCCAAGACATCAGAGGTTTCTCATTTGGCAGGAAAATGAAAGGGGTAAATGTCTCAGAATATGGAAAAGCAGAATGAAAAATGGGCAGTATGACTGAGATTGTCTTTGTCAGAAATGTTTGTGCTGACTACTCTGTGAATTACAACGACTGGCCTGGATATCAACTGAAATGGAGTCTGATAATGCTGGAATGAGACCATGTTTTGGTTGAAAGACAATGGTTTTGCCTGAAATATTTATGCTTTAACATGAAGGAACAGCTGTGGATAAATTATTTATTTGCACAGGGATTATTTTAACATCATGTTGAGGCATTCAATTCCCATTGTTTTACCCTTTTATACGTGTTTTCATTTTTTAAATGATGTTAACAGCTGTATGAGCCTCTGGTGGAATAGCCATACAAGAGATTAAACAAACATCTATCCCAAAGCATAAAAACAACAAAATAATGTGTGAAAAGGTAAAATGAGAGGATAACTCGAGAATGTAGTAAGGTACTGTAGGTAAGTTGCACAACATATTATTTCAATGTAGCATTCCAAGTCTTTTCAATGAGATGGATCATTTGGCTCCATTCACCTAAAATAACCATTCATTTTTCTCCCAAACGGCTCTTCGTTCAGTAGCGCTTGATAATTGAACTAGAACCATGAAAAAATAGCAAATCTCTAATGTAAAGCCTTAAAAGTATAGCCTACCATAATGTCAGATCATGACACCTGGCCAAATTATTATATGGTTTTAATAATTTATCTGCAGATAATCGGAATCTGGAGCTCAAAAATCAGTAGCAGCAGTATGCAAATTAGGGAGTCAAATGAACTGCTCTTTCACCGATGTGATTCGGTTCCTGACGTTCACCAAAAAGATCAGTTAAAAAGAGCTGTTCGTTCACAAACTAACCATAACTACTATTTGTCTTTAGGCAGAGCATAAATCTAATCTTTTTTTGGTGGCAGTATATCATCACTCACCTTTAATCACGGACAAAAGAGCAGACCTGCGTCCAAATAGTATTTGTCTTCTGGGGTTTGAACTTCTTCGATTATTCCATTGGTTCCAGAATAATTAAATCAAGCGCTATTAAAGTATTTGAAGTAAACAAATACTGTTTGAACCCAGGTCACCAATAGAGTGGAGGAAAATGACAGCTCACATGGTTGTCGTTTATAGGCTGCATTCTGACCAAATACCATATACCCAATTATCATTGGAACTACACAAAAAACATAATGCTGTGAAATCTCACAAAGGTTTGCCATGTCTCTCTAGCCTCCATTTCACAAACAGACGTGTTAATTGTCAAATGTTCAATCAACAATCACACGTTAGAGAGCACTTTGTTTGCCGTTATTACTTTCGCTGACACCATTGGAGGAATCAGGGCTCAATCCATTTCACAGTCGACTGAACTGCCGGGTGCATATTTCTATGGACTGTCTGACTGAAATAGGATAAGGTACCCTGAAGGAGTCGGGGTAGTTGAATGAGATAACAGAACCTTAATTGCAAATTCAATCCCTTCCATTAATTTCGCACAGCGAACCCCCGGACAACACGTCTGCTTCCTCCCTCTGCAGGGTAGTGCCGTTCGAAAATGAGATGTTAAGGCCTGGCACTGTCACAACTTCCGCCGAGGCTGCCTCCCCTCCTTGTTCAGGCAGGCTTCGGCGTTCGTTGTCACCGGCTTACCAGCCACTGCCGCTCCATAAATCATCATTCCATTTGTCTTGTCTTGTCAATTACACACACCTGGTTCTTATCCCCTCATTAGTCCATGTATAAGTGTTCCCTCTGCCCCCTTGTCCTTGTGGGTGATTGTTTATTGTGAGAGTAGTGTAGCTCGGTGGAGCTACTCGTACCTTGTATTGCCGGGGTAGAGTTTTCCCCTGTGCCTGTATATTGTTGGAGCTACCCGTACCTTGTGGTCCTCTGTAGCTCAATTGGTAGAGCATGGCGCTTGTAACGCCAGGGTACTGGGTTCGATCCCTGGGACCACCCATACGTAAAAATGTATGCACACATGACTGTAAGTCGCTTTGGATAAAAGCATCTGCTAAATGGCATTATATTATTATTGTATTGCCAGGGTAGATGGATTCCCCTGTGCCTGTTTTCTGTTGTCCTGTTTTCTGTTGTCGCTATCCAGCGCAATTGTGTACGACAGAATAAACTCTGTATTCGGTGATATACCCTCCTGCGCCTGACTCCTTCTATCACACTCATCACAGGCACTTAGACAGAGGAATATGTTATTTATCTCAGTTGCAGAGGCTTAAGCAGTGGCATTTTACTCCTAGCACTCAGGGTATTTCTCTCTATCAGAAGGGTAAGTGGTAAAAATGTTGAGTGACAAAGTGTTCCATGTGCATGCTGACCTGCAGAAAACCCCATTGAAAAATAAATAAACTAGAATTAGAGCGATCTTTCAGACTGCGTTGACATTCCATTTCAATTTATGTATGAACAAATGGTACTCTTGAAAAGGCCTTTCAAAACCTGTAAAGAATATAAAGACAAAAGCTAGTGTTATTATGGACAATGTTATTCTTAATCTCTCATTTCACACATTACATTTTTTATCCATACAAACGTATGTCAACTTATTCACCATATCATATGTTGACAGAGGAGAGAATGATAATTACCCAAATGGTAACACTACTTGACACCCAGCATCATAACCATGTCATAATATGTCATAGCAGCTGACATAACTTGTCATAACCTATCATAATTTGGTCATAACACTGTCATGACCCATTAATTTACACCTGTTGTGACATATATTGCGTTATTTTACGGCTGGTTATGACACTGTGCTGGGGACGATAAAAGGCCACTCTAAAATGTGCAGTTCTGTCACCCAACACAATGCTGACTGCAGGAATGTCCACCAGAGCTGTTGCCAAAGAATTGCGGGATAGTCTGAGACCAGCTTTGTGGGGAAACACTCATTCTGATTGGCTGGGCCTGGGTCCCAAGTGGGTGGGCCTATGCCCTCCCAGGCCCATCCATGGCTGCACTCTTGCCCAGTCATGTGAAATCCATAGATTAGGGCCTAATACATTTATTTCAATTGACTGATTTCCTTATATGAACTGTAACTCAGTAAAATCATTGAAATTGTTGTATGTTGTGTTTATATTTTTGTTCAGTATACTGTAGTTAACCAAATAGCTACTGTATCTGTATTGACCCTTTTTGCACCAAGTATTTTGACTCATCACATACGCTGCTGCTACTGTTTATGAACTATCCTATTATCTAGTCACTTTAGCCCTACCTATATGTACATATCTACCTCAATTACCTAGTACCCCTGTACATCGATTTGGTACTGGTACCCGTGTATATAGCCAAGTTATCGTTACTCATTGTGTATTTATTCCTTGTGAATGTATTTTTTATATACTTTTTAAATTTTTCTCTCTGCATTGTTGGGAATTGTTAGTCTACACCGGTTGTTTAAGAAGCATGTGAAAAATACAATTTGATTTGATAATGACATTTCTGTATGATTAAATATTTTAATATATGCATTTACACTTGATAGAGAACACATTGTCCATAGTTATATGGTACGTGTTCGTAAGGTACGTCAGCCTTGCTAGGGCAACATTTCACCACATTAAGGTGCACTAGACTAGGACATGTCCCCCCCACATTCTGAAATTTGATTTTTGTCCCCCCCCCCCCAGTTTTATTATTGGAATGTGATACAAAACAGGTCAACGGTGTGCTTTAGGACCATGTGGACACCTCCGAGCGGTCGGGTAGGCTGTTTGGAGTGTATTTCCGACTGGATTTAGGACCATGTGGACACCACAGAGTGGGCTGACAGACTGTGTGAAGGCAATGCTTCTTGAAGGCTGGCTGGACCAGCACGGGAGAGTTGAGCATAGTTCAGTGTACGCGCTGCGCTCTTTCACCAAGTTGTAAAAGGAACAGAAACTGGCTACTCTTTAGTTGACTGATGTAGCTGGCAAGGTAACTGCTGTTTAACTTAACAGAAAAAAAACTATACTAGTGTTTATTCGCAGTGCTGAGCTAGTATTGTAACTGACATGTAACGTTAGCTAATGTTTCATCCCCTCTCGACTGAGGTGAATGAATAAGGTACGCTAATGAGTAACTACCACAGCCAGGTCAGCTCTAGCCTCTAGTTATCTGTCAGATAGCGATTTGACGTGGCTATCATTACTATCTAACAGCAGTTGTTTGTATGGACATGTTTTGTAGCCTTTGTTTTGTCACGTTTCAGAAGTAAATGAACTTGGCAAGCTCTCGCCAGTTGATGTACCGTTAGAGAGAGAGAGAGCTGGCCAAAAATTGGCTTACATAAGCTATTATTTTTTGCCACAATCAACCTAGACCTGAATCAAACAATGAAACCATCGGCCAAACGATTGAAAATTGATATTCTTAATTATTTTTAGTGCAATGTGAGTTGTATTAGTATGTCAATGTAAAGTTATTGATCTGTCAATTTCCCTAGCTAATTCCCTACTTTTCACACTGACACAGTAATAAACAGCTCTAACGTTACAGGCTTCACTGACATGGTGCACAGTAGAGTTCTGAGCGGGACTGATTTCTGTCCAACTCCCACCCGCTACTGCATGAACTGGTCCCAAACCCAACTGCAGTCCTGCAATGTTATTTTAGGCGTATGTGACGCAGCTCACTTGCTAGCCATGGTCCCAGCAATTTTGCGCCCTATAGGCAATATCAAATGCGCAAAAATAACTTAAGAAATAGGTTAAATTACCTGAGATTCTCACATGGCCCTTGCATTGTATTACTGGGCTATATCAGCCAATATGCTAGATGTAGTTTGAAGAGAGCAGAGTTGGAGAGACTTGCACTTTCTCTTGAGCTATTTTTATAGCCTACCTTTTAGGAGTGGGAAGATTTTCAGACAGAGAAATATGGGGGATCAATATTTAGGCCTATTTCTACGCAATGTAGTAAACTATAGCCTAATCATAGGCCTATTTAGGAAGTACATTTCCTTGGAAAGATAACTGTCCCGTGCTTCTTTGCCCATGTATACATAGGCTATAGCCTAATCTATTTAATTGAGACCATGCGCGCACCTGATCTCGCAGCTATGGCTACTGAACTGGAGGCACCAAGAAGCAAGAACATGCTACGTTTTGCATAGTCCTATAGGATACAGCCTACCTTTTGGGAGGACGATTTGCAGGCAGAGACAAATAAATGGGTAATCCATACTTATTGAAAAGGCGCAACGCTCGCTCACCATAGTATCCTAACCTATGTGCGCGTTGTGCCTTTTCCTTTTCCATCATGATTAAATTTTTTGATTGCACTTGAACTCTCTCGCCCAACTAGGAGAGGTAGGCTACTGAAGTTGAAGCAACGAATTCTGAGTGTGTGAATAATGCGAAAAATATGTGATTTTAATACAATAGGTAGACTTACGCATACAAAGCAGAAAGAGGACAGTCTCAAAATAATCTGTGGGACAACAAAAATATTTTCATCCCAAAGTCGTCTGTCTGACCACCCGCTCCCACCAACAGCATGAAAAATGCAGACCGCACCGCAATGATCTCTGTCAGGACCCGCAGGTCCCGCAGGCATCCCGCGGGAACGCAGCCCTCTAGTACTCAATACTATGCTCATCATGTCTTAGCATGATCAGATGGTGACAGGGGTCACAGCAGGGTCAGACAGCAAGGGAAGACCAGTCTATGGAGCTCAGGTGAATTCTGCAGTATATTAAGTGAATGATACAAAGTTCCATCTTGAATTGATGGGTAGACCTACAGTAGCTACAGCAGCTTAAGCTTAAAGCTACAGTCTGGGATCTGGGAATAATGGTCATTTAAATTATTGAACCATTGATTCTATTCTTGGATAATATAATGTATAAATGTACATCAAGGTAATTCTTTGTCATGCCTCCTTTTAGGAGGATCAGATGGTGACAGGGGTCTCAGCAGAGTCAGGCAGCCAAGGAAGACCAGTTTGTGACAGAGGTGAGGTGAATTTGTGCAGATACAACCCCCCCCCCCCAAAAAAAGAATAACAAAATAAAAATACATATATCTTTTTTTTGTATTATGTCCCCCCCACTTCTAAAACCAAAGTTGCGCCCCTGCTAAGCTATATGAGGTTTGATAATACTGAAGAGGTTAGTAGATTTCTACTATGCACCCCACTTCCACACAATGCCTCCACCCACTAGCAAATGTGTTACACCCTCGGTTTCTTCCATAAACCACATTCATTATTGAAAGCTTGTTAATATGAATGATTGTGCTTTTTCACATTCGTTCATTGACGGGTCAGACCAAGGCGCAGCATGATATACGTACATGTTTATTAACCCAAATAAACACAACGACAAAACAACAAACTAAACGAAACGTGAAGTCCAAGGTAGAACACAAAACATACCTTACACGGAACAAGATCCCACAACCCACTAGTGCCAATAGGCTGCCTAAGTATGATCCCCAATCAGAGACAACGAGCGACAGCTGCCTCTGATTGGGAACCAGACCGGCCAACATAGATATATACATACTAGAATAACACCCATTGAATAAACACCACAAAGACATCTACACACCCTGACTCAACATATAAGAGTCAGGGCGTGACAGTATCCCCCCCCAAAGGTGCGGACTCCGATCGCACCAACCTGACATGACAGGGAAGGGTCCTGGTGGGCATTCCGCCTCGGAGGCGGATCCGGCTCCGGGCGTGACGACCACAATCTCTCCGCCCCCCATTACGCCCCTGGTCCGGTCTGGACCTCAGCGCGCTGCTTCCCCTCTCCTTCCTCCCACGATACTCCAGACCCTGTCTGGACCCTGGTGTGAGAGACCCCGGACCTGGAGAGGGGCTGACATCAGGCTCCGGACTGGAGCCGCTGACCGGAGCTGGACTAGGCACCAGTGGAGCGGACTGCTCTGGCTCTGGAGTGGAGCAGCTGACCGGAGCTGGATCAGGCACCGGTGGAGCGGACTGCTCTGGCTCCGGAGTGGAGCCGCTGACCGGTGCCAGACCAGGCACCGGTGGAACGGGCACGGGCCGTGCCGGACTGGGAACATGCACCACTGGCTTGGTGCGAGGAGCAGGAACGGGCCGGGCCGGACTGGCGACGTGCACCACTGGCTTGGTGCGAGGAGCAGGAACAGGCCGGGCCGGACTGGCGACGCGCACCACTGGCTTGGTGCGAGGAGCAGGAACAGGCCGGGCCGGACTGGCGACGCGCACCACTGTCTTGGTGCGAGGAGCAGGAACAGGCCGGGCCGGACTGGCGACGCGCACCACTGGCTTGGTGCGAGGAGCTGGAACAGGCCGGGCCGGACTGGCGACGCGCACCACTGGCTTGGTGCGAGGAGCAGGAACAGGCCGGGCCAGACTGGCGACGCGCACCACTAGCCTGGTGCGAGGAGCAGGAACAGGCCGGACCGGACTGTGAAGGCAGACTGGAGGTCTGGAGCGGAGAGCTGGCACAACCCGTCCTGGCTGGCTGCCCACTTTTGCACTACACGTGCGGGGCGCTGGCACAGGACGCACTGGGATGTGCATGCGCACTGGCGATACAGCTCGTAGAACTGGCGCAGGATATGCGGGACCGAGGAGGCGTACTGGAGACCAGGAGCATTGAGCCGGCACACCCCGTCCTGGCTGGATGCCCATCTTCGCACGGCACGTGCGTGGTGCAAGCACAGGACGTACAGGACTGTGACGGCGCACTGGCGACACAGTACGTAGCTCCGCATAACACGGAGCTTGCCCAGTCATACGCCTCCTCGCGTGACTACGGGGAGTTGGCTCTGCTCTAACCCTAGGCTCCGCCAACCACCCCGTGTGCCCCCCCAAAATTTTTTATTGGGGCTGCTTCTCGGGCTTCTTCCTCGACCGGCCTCCTCCGTGTTGCCGTTGCTCCTCTCCTGCCTGGGCATCTACCCTAGCCCATGGTCCTTTCCCCGCAAATATCTCCTCCCATGACCACAAATTGGCCACCTGTGACATGGCCATCCGCTCCGCCTGGGCACGCTGCTTGGTCCTCGTTTGGTGGGATCTTCTGTCACATTCGTTCATTGACGGGTCAGACCACCCATTGAATAAACACCACAAAGAAATATACACACCCTGACTCAACATATAAGAGTCCCCTGAGTCAGGGCGTGACATGCTTGGTATATTCCCTCAGTGCAGTGGCCCTATCGCTCCAGTGACTCTACATTACCTGCCGTTTGTTGGTTGTGGAAATTAGTAGAAATCCCTCAAGCTGTGTGAATAAGTCAAACAGATTCATTTTGTTCTTTGTTTTACAAACTGCACCGTGGCAAATGTAAATTCACACTCCATCCATTGATGAATGAATGCTGATTCGCATTAAAATGTTTATTTTAATCATCAGTTTATGAAAGCATTCCCCATTGAATAACTATTATTTGCCCACTGAGTCACGTTAGGGAGTGATCTTTAGCTTATTAAGGTGCAACAGAAATGTAATCCATATATCGGTTTGTCTCCTGGCTTATTTACATGGGAGAACAAAGTGTAAATTCAAATTTCAACAACTCCACCATATCCTCCTTCGTCAAGTAACGCACATTACAGTACAAGCTTTTGGGATGGTGACATCGACGATGTCCTTTGCAATCATGCCAAACTGCCATGTGGAAACTCATGTATCAACATCTGATCACTTGAACAGATGACAATGGAAAATAAGTATAATATTGTTTAGACAATTTCTTCTTGTTTTGAGGGCCAACCCCATCTCCTATACGCCTAGAAATGGGAGGGTGTTATTTTTGTTTGAATCAGTGGTGATTGGCTTACACAACTGTTCTGTCTGCTCCTCTGTCTCATCTCTCAGCTAGGAGGCGGTGCAGTGGTCCAAGAGGCAAGAGGGCTGTCGGTCCGTCTCACATTACTGATGGTATGGAGTGGAAAATGGGCAAGAACTACGGATCCAATGGATCAAGTCAGCCAAGACAGCCGCCATTAAAGAGAGTGAGAGAGTCACGTGGCTTTGACATCTGACTATCAAATAGTTCAAATTGTAGTTGTTTTTCTTCAGTGATCGAGCCTGCCTGGAATGCCAGGTGGACAGAATGTACACTTTTGGGACGACTCCATTGGTTCCTTTGTACCAGATAAGTTCAATTACCTTCCTTGCATCTTTCTTACGAATAAGGAGATTTCTTATTTTACCAACATAAACATTACTAAAAATAAACAGTGATTGATCAAATAATAACCATTACCATCATCATCCTGTACTAAAAAGCACTAAAATCTCTGGGTGACGTAGATGTGCAGGCAATTCAAAACAGAACATTTGGTATGAATATTTTAAAATGGTAGGAGGCTGAATTCTTATCAGTCCTGTAGAGCACTCGTACAGTGAGGGGAAAAGGTATTTGATCCCCTGCTGATTTTGTATGTTTGCCCACTGACAAAGAAATGATCAGTCTATAATTTTAATGGTAGGTTTATTTGAACAGTGAGAGACAGAATAACAACAAAAAAATCCAGAAAAACGCATGTAATTTTTTTAATAAATTGATTTGCATTTGAATGAGGGAAATAAGTATTTGAACCCCTCTCAATCAGAAAGATTTCTGGCTCCCAGGTATCTTTCATACAGGTAACGAGCTGAGATTAGGAGCACACTCTTAAAGGGAGTGCTCCTAATCTCAGCTTGTTACCTGTATAAAAGACACCTGTCCACAGAAGCAATCAATCAATCAGATTCCAAACTCTCCACCATGGCCAAGACCAAAGAGCTCTCCAAGGATGTCAGGTACAATATTGTAGACCTACACAAGGCTGGAATGGGCTACAAGACCATCGGCAAGCAGCTTGGTGAGAAGGTGACAACAGTTGGTGCGATTATTCGCAAATGGAAGAAACACAAAAGACCTGTCAATCTCCCTTGGCCTGGGGCTCCATGCAAGATCTCACCTCGTGGAGTTGCAATGATCATGAGAACGGTGAGGAATCAGCCCAGAACTACGCGGGAGGATCTTGTCAATGATCTCAAGGCAGCTGGGACCATAGTCACCAAGAAAACAATTGGTAACACACTACGCCGTGAAGGACTGAAATCCTGCAGCACCGGCAAGGTCCCCCTGCTCAAGAAAGCACATATACATGCCCGTTTGAAGTTTGCCAATGAACATCTGAATGATTCAGAGGAGAACTAGGTGAAAGTGTTGTGGTCAGATGAGACCAAAATGGAGCTCTTTGGCATCAACTGTTTGGAGGAGGAGGAATGCTGCCTATGACCCCAAGAACACCATCCCCACCGTCAAGGAGGAAACATTATGCTTTTGGGGTGTATTTCTGCTAAGGGGACAGGACAACTTCACCGCATCAAAGGGACGATGGACGGGGCCATGTACCGTCAAATCTTGGGTGAGAACCTCCGTCCCTCATCCAGGGCATTGAAAATGGGTAGTGGATGGGTATTCCAGCATGACAATGACCCAAAACACACGGCCAAGGCAACAAAGGAGTGGCTCAAGAAGAAGCACATGAAGGTCCTGGAGTGGCCTAGCCAGTCTCCAGACCTTAATCCCATAGAAAATCTGTGAAGGGAGCTGAAGGTTCGAGTTGCCAAACGTCAGCCTCGAAACCTTAATGACTTGGAGAAGATCTGCAAAGAGGAGTGGGACAAAATCCCTCCTGAGATGTGTGCAAACGTGGTGGCCAACTACAAGAAACGTCTGACCTCTGTGATTGCCAACAAGGGTTTTGCCACCAAGTACTAAGTCATGTTTTGCAGAGGGGTACTTATTTCCCTCATTAAAATGCAAATCAATTTATAACATTTTTGACATGCGTTTTTCTGGATTTTGTTGTTGTTATTCTGTCTCTCACTGTTCAAATAAACCTACCATTAAAATTATAGACTGATCATTTCTTTGTCAGTGGGAAAACGTACAAAATCAGCAGGGGATCAAATACTTTTTTCCCTCACTGTACATTATCTCCCCCCACATAGTCACATTCAAAATTATTGGCACCCTTGATAAAGATTAGCAAAAAAGACTGCATGAATAATACAAATAATGAGCTACTGTATATTGTATGCAAAAAAATAAGTAATACAATTGCTCAGAGAGATAGGTGTCAAAATTATTGGCACCCCTAAAGAATCTTAGAAAATAAATGTAATCTGCATTAACATTCTACTTTTAAAAATGAATCTCAGTTTAAGGAACTGTGTTGTGGCCTTCCATGGCTTCCTGCTTCACTGGGGTATACAAATGAGGTAACAAGCATGTAAAATCCCTTTGTAATCTATCACTATGGGAAAAGGAAAATAACTCACAAATGAAAAGATACAAATGGTTGTTGATCTTCATAAATCAGGCAATGGGTACAAAAACATAGCTAAAAAACTAATATACCACACCACAATTAAGAAGTTTAAAACCACTGGAACAGTGGTAAAGTTGCCTGGTATTGGACATGTTTATCCTGTCACCACACAGAGTGAGGAAGATGGTTTGGGAGGCAAAGAAAAATCTTAGGGTCACCAAGTCTACAATTAGGCTCTTTGGAAGGGTTGCCAGAAACAAAGCCTTTATTGAGAGCAACCAAAAAAATTTAACACCTGGAGTTTGCTAAACGGTATTGGCACTTGGATTGGAACTGGTGCTGTGGTCAGATGAAAACAAAATAGAGCTGTTTGGCCACGCACTCCAGTGGTGGTTTTGGCATCGAAAAAAGGATGCATATGCAGAAAAGAACCTCATACCTACTGTAAAATATGGTGGTGGATCTTTGTTTCCACTGGTCATGGGGCCCTTGTTAAGTTCAAGGGCATCATGAACTCTAACATGTACCAGGACATTTTTGCCAAAATCCTGGTTGCCTCTGCCAGGAGGCTGACACTTGGCCATTAAATGGATCATCCAACAACAAAATAACCCCAAGCAAACATCAAAATCCACAAAGAAATGGTTAATCGACCACAAAATCTACATTTCGTTATGGCCATCTAAGTCTGCGGACTTGAGCCCCATTGAAAACCTGTGGTTTGAATTGAAGAGGGCAGTCCATAAGCTCATCCCAAAGGATATCAAGGATCTGGAAAGATTCTGTATGGAGGAATGTTCTAAGATCCCTCTCAATGTGTTCTCAAATCTAATAAAACATTTTAGAAAAAGGCTCAGTGCCGTTATCCTCGCAAGGGGACAGTGCCTGAGTATTGAAAACAAATGTATTTTATTTTATTTATATGAATCTTTAGTGGTGCCAATAATTTCCACACCTTTTTTTTTATTTATTTATTGTATTACTTGTTAAACAAAATCTCTTTCTCTGAGGATTTGTATTAGTATAAAATAAAAACATTAAAAAAAAAATAGCATACAATATAGCTCAGTATTTGTATTATTTATTGTATACAGTCTTTATCAAGGGTGCCAATAATTTTGGATGTGACTGTATTTAATGAGTGTGCCTTAGCCAGTAATGACCCTTGATCACTTCCCCCGTTAATTATACTGAAGAGCAATATCTGATCATGCATTGGCACAACTTTATGAATATTACAAATGGGCACGTGTCAGAGTTCCAGCTAATCGGTCATAAGAGCAAGCAGACTAGTTCAATTAAGATACTCATACTTCGCACCCATGATAATTAAAGGCCAGCTCCGTAATTTGAAAAACAAGAAAACACCATCCCCGCCACTTGGTTTGCTATAAAGCTGAGCGATGGAGCTAGTGAAATGTAACCTATAATGTATTATATGTAGCTATGGCTGTTTTGGGAAACGCTGATCTGACAGTCCATTAGATCAGCATTTCCCAAACTCGGTACTGGGGACCCATTGGGGTGTAATTTCGTTTTTTGCCCTAGCACTACACATCTGATTCAAATAATCACCTCATCATCAAGCTAGCTCATGTGCAGAAACACGTCATCGGGTCTAACGGTCATGTTACACCAAACTGTGCAGGCCTTCAAATCAAAGGCACTCCTTCGATATCAAGTTGTTTTTGACGAAAATGTAAACACAAGGTCTAGTTTGTGCTTTTAAATTGAGAAAATTAACAACTAAGGACACATTGTTCACTTCTCCCATTGACTTCCCAAACCACAAACCCCGGTCTGGTTTGTCGAGTCTGCTTCACAAGGCGTTCCCAGAAGTATTAGCCTGTTGGATTTGGAAACCCTGTTTCTGTGTCTTGTCCTGTGATTACCTGTGTGTCTGAAAATACGATGATCTTCTTTAATAGCATGCTGTGAGTTCGTACTACACTTAAAAATATGAACGCAAAATGTAAAGTGTTGGTCCCATGTTTCATGAACTGAAATGAAAGATCTGAGAAATGTTCCATACACACAAAAAGCTTATTTCTCTAAAATGTTGTTCACAAATGTTTTAAATATCCCTGTTAGTGAGCATTTCTCCTTTACCAAGATAATCCACTTGACAGGTGTGGCATATAAAGAAGCTGATTAAACAGCATGATCATTACACAGGTGCACCTTGTGCTCGGGACAATAAAAGGCCAATTTAAAATGTGCAGTTTTGTCACACAACACAATGCCACAGATGTCTCAAGTTTTGAGAGAGCGTGCAATTGGCATGCTGACTGCAGGAATGTCAATTTCTCTACCATATGCCACATTTATCTACCGTCGCTTTAGAGAATTTGGCAGTACATCCAACCGGCCTCAAAACCACAGACCATCACCTCATGTTTCAGCATAATAATGCACGCCCCCATGTCGCAAGGATCTGTGCACAATTCCTGGAAGCTGAAAATGTCCTGCATACTCACCAGACATGTCACCCATTGAGCATGTTTGGGATGCTCTGGATCGACGTGTACGACAGCATGTTCCAGTTCCTGCCAACCAGTGGAGGCTCATCAGAAGACGAAGGGGAGGACCATCCTCTTCAGTGAATTTCATTTTTAAAAAATAGTAAAACATTTTAAAAGTTATATTTTTTAGATATAATTATACTAAATATATTCACGTCACCAAATAATTGATTAAAACACACATTGTTTTGCAATGAAGGTCTACAGTAGCCTCAACAGCACTCTGTAGGGTAGCACCATGGTGTAGCCGGAGGACTGCTAGCTTCCGTCATCCTCTGGTTACACTGACTTCAACACAAAACCTAGGAGGATCATGGTTCTCATCCCTTTCCATAGACTTACACAGTAAATATGACAACTTCCGGAGGAAGTACTCCAACCTATCAGAGCTCTTGCAGCATGAACTGATATATTGTCCAACCAATCAAAGGATCCAATAATTAATCTAGTACTGAAAGCATAAGCTAGAGCTAGCACTGCAGTGCATAAAATGCCGTGCGTAGTTGACTCAAAGAGAGAGAAAGACAATAGTTGAACAGTTCTGAACAAATTCATTTCTTCAAAAATGAAGGAGAAGCAAGAGAGAGAGAGAGAGAGAGAGAGCTATATTTGGTCATTTTCACTTTTACTTTCACACCTGGCTCAAACAGAGGGATGCTATGTTAGCTAGCCAGCTATGACTATCCAACACAACACTGGAACTCTTCCAAGTCAAGGTAAGCTTTTGGTTGTACTAATTTATTGCTACCGGGGCCCGCCGGTGTAAATTGCTTACTGTAACGTTCCTGCATGATTGTAGCAGGTTTACTAATGCGTTAGTTCTATTAGCTATGTTGACTATGACATTACTTTAGCTAATATGGTAACAACGATGTAGGCTGTTTGTAGCGTTTATGATATGTTTTGACTTGGAAAGTTTTTTTGCCTGGTCACATACAGCTGATGTGTTGTGCATTGAAGTCCACAAGAGAAGGGAAACGGTGAGAGGAGGAGAGCGCATAGATGCTAGAAGGAATACAACGTGGCTGCTATGAAAGTGAACTGTGTTTACATGTGATCAGGGGTGTATTCATTCCGCCGATTCTGTTGAAAAAAAATTCTTAAACGGAAGCAAACGGAACGAAATGGGGATAAACTTACCTTAATTTGTCCAATAGAAAACCCTTGTTTGCAACTGTTGGACTAATGATTACACCCTATATCAGCTAGATGCAGGCAAGAGTGTGCAAGGCGGTCTGTCACCTCAATGTTTTCTCTCGACCTGTGTGCACCTACGCTGTAAACTTTAATTCATAGGCTAAGTTGTAGCAACCTCGTGATGGGTATAGGGAAAATTTGAGTATCATGTAGTAACCTAAACCTATCGATGTTACATTGAGCTGGGTGAACAGAATATGAATGACAGTCATCCAATATGCTGTAATAGAAATAAGGCCATGCTCATGACATTTTTTTATCTTCCTCCCTCATCTTAAACAGCACCGATCGCCATTGCCGCCAATATCCAGCAACTTCGCACAGCCATTGAAGAGCAGTGGGACAACATTCCACAGGCCACAACCAACAGCCTGATCAACTCTATGCGAAGGAGATGTGTCGCGCTGGATGAGGCAAATGGCGGTCACACCAGATACTGACTGGTTTTCCGATCCACGCCCCTACATTGTTTTTTAAGGTATCTGTGACCAACAGATGCATATCTGTATTCCCAGTCATGTGAAATCCATAGATTAGGACTGATTTCCTTATATGAACTATAACTCAGTAAAATCTTTTAAATTGTTGCATGTTGCATTTATATATTTTTTCAGTATGGATGAAAAGCTGAAATTTGTATGAAATACTGGCATTTGAAGCACTCTCAATCTTAAAAATGTCGCATACCCAATCAGCCTACTATTTAGAACGCAAGTGCGGGTTTTTGGACACGACCATTAAATCTCAAAGTAAACTAATTTAAACTAAATGTAAAATATAGTGTGTGTCATATTTGTGTCATCATACTTTCTTCTTACCTGAGTGTATATTCTGTTCTCCTGAGACTCAGATTGTATGCAGGAGATTGAGTGGATTTCCCTCATAGGCCTGTCTATACACATCTATCCACATTACTTTAACTTTATTATAGTGATGTAATTGCCCCACCTACAGCAATTGGACTCTTGAAAAATCAGAGCATGAAGATATCTGGGTTGTTAAATTTGACCCACTGCTTGGTTGAATACTTGATTCGATAATGCAGACCTAGAATTAATGCAGTTAATGTAGTTCCAGCAGATAATCCCTTATTACCGTTCTATATCACACAAAGTTACAGATAACTTTGTCAAACACAAACTGAAATTGGATACATTGTAACCGAAGGTGAAAGTAAGCAGGTGAATTTAGCTAGCTAGCATTCATTTACTTTTAATGAGCATTTTTTTGTTGTTGCCGCATTTGATGGCCAGACATGAATTTCTGTACTGTACTTCGCCACTAGGCGTAGGTATTGAATTATAAGGGGGTTGCCATTAAAGGTAGACTCAGCGAAATGACGTTGTCACGAGCAGCACCGAAGATATTGAGATGAGTGAGATGCAACACTTCGCTCTCACAAAGTCACACACAGTATCTGCACATGGGCTCGGGTTCCCTTCACACTGTGTGGTTGTACAGGATCAAAACAGCAGAGAAGTTGAGCCTTGCGCTTCAACGGTCTTAGTTGTTGCAGTAATTGACCCACTATGCTGTTTACTGTCTGCATCTACATGTCAAGAATGATTTGATCTTGTAGAATGATGCAAACAGCTTCAACCTCTAATTTCCTATTGGATGTGAATAATGACCTATAGCTCAGACATGTTACTATACATTAAAACATACTTTCTGTGTTGCAGAGACAATGCCTAACAATGCATGGCTACACACTGCACTCTCCACAGACAAATGACAGCCTGTTGTTCAGTTTGATCTCATTCTTACACACAGTGCACAGCACATCCCCGCAACATATGCTGCGGCATTCATTTAGAAACTTAACACATTCCAGCTGGACAGCCAAACGTATGGAATGGAGAGCATATGGGTTCTACATTGTGGTATCATAACAATTAGGACATGAGGTGTCACATTTACCAAGAAACACATTAGATAGCTAATAATGTAAGCATACTGTGTCCATAATAAGTATTTAGGTTGTATGTTGGGAGCTTTTGGGAAAGGGCACAGATAGAAAGATATGGCATTTAGAAGCAAACCGGATGGACATCATGAAAATGATCGGAGAGGTTGAGAGTAGAAGAAGTTCAGGAGCAAAAAATAAATATATATATATATATATATATATATATATATATATATATATATATATATATATATATATATATAGAATTATTGTAAAATTAACTCTGTCCATAAGGTGTAGATAGTAAGTATAGACCGGAAGTAGAGGCCTGGGCGTTGTTGTTCACTAATTTACTCCAAGTAGGGAAAGGATGGTGGGGTTGAAAAGTAATAAAGGGGAATATATATATAAAAAATAAAAATAAAACATGGGGGATTGGAAGTGATGCAGACAATTACATTGATAGAAGATACAATCTATCTGCAATATTAAGCTGATCCATTCCCCCCCCCAAAAAATAAATAAATAAATATATATTGTGATGTCACGAGAGGCTACACAGCTTTCAGCGGGATTGCTCAAGTAGTGCAAGGAGACCAGGTTCAACCAAAACAAGGATTTTATTAAAGGTCTTGGGAAACTAACGAAAGTATAACACAATTCTGTTCTCTGGTGGCTCTTTAAGGGTTAACAGTTCAGGGATGTCTCTTCCACATCCAAAATCATAACTCTCCCTCGCTCAAATAACTTTTCCCCAGTCTTACTGTATTCCACGTTGCAGCTAGTGGCCAACCCAGCAAAACGTCCTTCCAAATGTCCCACACGTATTTCCACAGGTGCATATATCCAAAGGTGAGTATTTCCCAAAGGTAAGTATCTCCAAATCCTTATATTCCTCATGGAAGTGGACGTGCAGCACTCTTGTCCTCCCGAGAGCCCAGCTTGGAGACCGTGTCTCTTCCCTTCAACAAACCTTCAGCTCATCAGCTCCTGATTGTTTCAGCTGCGTGGGAAGATTGGCCATAGAGGGGTGGAGTTCCCGACCATACCAGCAGATGGAGCCATAGCTGTCTGGGTTTGCAGCCACCTCAGGGGGATGTAACGTCCCTCCAGGACACAGCCTCTCGTGACATCACAATATATATATATATAAAAAATAAGAAAAAAAATAAGAAAAAAAATACACATTACTCACCTAAATTGGAGTTGTGATAACAGCGTTGACGGATTATGTTTGACGGTTGATTTGACAGCCGCACTGTCGCTAGCCACCACACTCGCTTGTGTGCTTCTTTTCGCCGGTTCTCTTTCCAGGCCACCCAAATGGAAACCTAGAATACTCTATCAACTTCTCGACTCGAGAGTCACAATGCCTATTGGCATATCGGAAGAAAATAACAGTATATCCCCTAGCTGGTGTAGTCTTGAGCAGACTAATCTACAGTTCAGGGGCCATATGTTTTTACCTTTAAGATCACATGAATAACATTACATGGACAGGGGGGACCTGTCCAGCTATCCCTTTACAATGGGGAAATGAAGTATTTAGTCAGCCACCAATTGTGCAAGTTCTCCCACTTAAAAAGATGAGAGAGGCCTGTAATTTTCATCATAGGTACACGTCAACTATGACAGACAAAGTGAGAGAAAAAAAATCCTGAAAATCACATTGTAGGATTTTTTATGAATTTATTTGCAAATTATGGTGGAAAATAAGTATTTGGTCAATAACAAAAGTTTCTCAATACTTTGTTATATACCCTTTGTTGGCAATGACACAGGTCAAACGTTTTCTGTAAGTCTTCACAAGGTTTTCACACACTGTTGCTGGTATTTTGGCCCATTCCTCCATGCAGATATCCTCTAGAGCAGTGATGTTTTGGGGCTGTCGCTGGGCAACACAGACTTTCAACTCCCCTCCAAAGATTTTCTATGGGGTTGAGATCTGGAGACTGGCTAGGCCACTCCAGGACCTTGAAATGCTTCTTACGAAGCCACTCCTTCGTTGCCCGGGCGGTGTGTTTGGGATCATTGTCATGCTGAAAGACCCAGCCACGTTTCATCTTCAATACCCTTGCTGATGGAAGGAGGTTTTCACTCAAAATATCACGATACATGGCCCCATTCATTCTTTCCTTTACACGGATCAGTCGTCCTGGTCCCTTTGCAGAAAAACAGCCCCAAAGCATGATGTTTCCACCCCCATGCTTCACAGTAGGTATGGTGTTCTTTGGATGCAACTCAGCATTCTTTGTCTTCCAAACACGACGAGTTGAGTTTTTTCCAAAAAGTTCTATTTTGGTTTCATCTGACCATATGACATTCTCCCAATCCTCTTCTGGATTATCCAAATGCACTCTAGCAAACTTCAGACGGGCCTGGACATGTACTGGCTTAAGCAGGGGGACACGTCTTGCACTGCAGGATTTGAGTCCCTGGCGGCGTAGTGTGTTACTGATGGTAGGCTTTGTTACTTTGGTCCCAGCTCTCTGCAGGTCATTCACTAGGTCCCCCCGTGTGGTTCTAGGATTTTTGCTCACCGTTGACCCCACGGGGTGAGATCTTGCGTGGAGCCCCAGATCGAGGGAGATTATCAGTGGTCTTGTATGTCTTCCATTTCCTAATAATTGCTCCCACAGTTGATTTCTTCAAACCAAGCTGCTTACCTATTGCAGATTCAGTCTTCCCAGCCTGGTGCAGGTCTACAATTTTGTTTCTGGTGTCCTTTGACAGCTCTTTGGTCTTGGCCATAGTGGAGTTTGGAGTGTGACTGTTTGAGGTTGTGGACAGGTGTATTTTATACTGATAACAAGTTCAAACAGGTGCCATTAATACAGGTAACGAGTGGAGGACAGAGGAGCCTCTTAAAGAAGAAGTTACAGGTCTGTGAGAGCCAGAAATCTTGCTTGTTTGTAGGTGACCAAATACTTATTTTCCACCATAATTTGCAAATAAATTCATAAAAAATCCTACAATGTGATTTTCTGGATTTTTTTCTCTCAATTTGTTTGTCATAGTTGACGTGTACCTATGATGAAAATTACAGGCCTCTCTCATCTTTTTAAGTGGGAGAACTTGCACAATTGGTGGCTGACTAAATACTTTTTCCCCCCACTGTATATAGACTTAAATATGATTGTTTGTCAGCCTCGGTTGTAGATACCATGCACAATCGAGAAAGGTCACACACACAAGCTATTGCTACTGTTGAGGAGGACGGACAGCTTTATAAATGACCCTCGATCATTTCCAAGTAATTCTCAGTTCGCACAAACTGCCTTATCCATCACAGGTGGGTAGCCTACGTGGTTCAATTATTAGAAGGTATGTACACATATCTTTGAAACTCTTTATCACTGTCTAGCACAACCCCCTGTAAAAAAATCATTATTCACCTGCCATAAATTGATTTGCTGGTGAGTAAGTAGCACTTATGTAAATGCCACGGCCACATTTAATCTGCATGGGCAGTTTTTCTAAGAAGTAAACAGAAATGTAAAATATTCCTCTGCATTTAGATGCACATAATTACAGAGATACAGGGACTGGTATAACCTTGTCCCCAGGCTCATTTGCTACCACATATACAGTCGTGGTCAAAAGTTTTGAGAATGACACAAGTATTGGTCTTCACAAAGTTTGCTGCTTCAGTGTTTTTAGATATTTTTGTCAGATGTTACTATGGTATACTGAAGTATAATTACAAGCATTCCATAAGTGTCAAAGGCTTTTATTGACAATTACATTAAGTTTATGCAAAAGTCAATATTTGCAGTGTTGACCCTTCTTTTTCAAGACCTCTGCAATCTGCCCTGGCATGCTGTCAATTAACTACTGGGCCACATCCTGACTGATGGCAGCCCATTCTTGCATAATCAATGCTTGGAGTTTGTCATAATTTGTGGGTTTTTATTTGTCCACCCGCCTCTTGAGGATCGACCACAAGTTCTCAATGGGATTAAGGTCTGGGGAGTTTCCTGGCCATGGACACAAAATGTCGATGTTTTGTTCCCCGAGCCACTTAGTTATCACTCTTGCCTTATGGCAAGGTGCTCCATCATGCTGGAAAAGGCATTGGTCGTCACCAAACTGTTCTTGGATGGTTGGGAGAAGTTGCTCTCAGAAGATGTGTTGGTACCATTCTTTATTCATGGCTGTGTTCTTAGGCAAAATTGTGAGTGAGCCCACTCCCATGGCTGAGAAGCAACCCCACACATGAATGGTCTCAGGATACTTTACTGTTGGCATGACACAGGACTGATGGTAGCACTCACCTTGTCTTCTCCGGACAAGGTGTTTTCCGGATGCCCCAAACAATCGGAAAGGGGATTCATCAGAGAAAATGACTTTACCCCAGTCCTCAGCAGTCCAATCCCTGTACCTTTTGCAGAATATCAGTCTGTCCCTGATGTTTTTCCTGGAGAGAAGTGGCTTCTTTGCTGCCCTTCTTGACACCAGACCATCCTCCAAAAGTTTTCACCTCACTGTGCGTCCAGATGCACTCACACCTGCCTGCTGCCATTCCTGAGCAAGCTCTGGATTGGTGTTGCCCCAATCCCGCAGCTGAATCAACTTTAGGAGACGGTCCTGGCGCTTGCTGGACTTTCTTGGGCGCCCTGACGCCTTCTTCACAACAATTGAACCTCTCTCCTTGAAGTTCTTGATGATCCGGAAAATGGTTGATTTAGGTGCAATCTTACTAGCAGCAATATCTTTGCCTGTGAAGACCTTTTTGTGCAAAGCAATGATGATGACACGTGTTTCCTTGCAGGTAACCATGGTTAACAGAGGAAGAACAATGATTTCAAGCACCACCCTCCTTTTAAAGCTTCCAGTCTGTTATTCTATTTTAATGGTAGGTTTATTTGAACAGTGAGAGACAGAATAACAACAAAAAAATCCAGAAAAAAACGCATGTCGAAAATGTTATAAATTGGTTTGCATTTTAATGAGGGAAATAAGTATTTGAACCCCTCTCAATCAGAAAGATTTCTGGCTCCCAGGTGTCTTTTATACAGGTAACGAGCTGAGATTAGGAGCACACTCTTAAAGGGAGTGCTCCTAATCGCAGCTTGTTACCTGTATAAAGGACACCTGTCCACAGAAGCAATCAATCAATCAGATTCCAAACTCTCCACCATGGCCAAGACCAAAGAACTCTCCAAGGATGTCAGGGACAAGATTGTAGACCTACACAAGGCTGGAATGGGCTACAAGACCATCGCCAAGCAGCTTGGTGAGAAGGTGACAACAGTTGGTGCGATTATTCGCAAATGGAAGAAACACAAAATAACTGTAAATCTCCCTCAGCCTGGGACTCCATGCAAGATCTCACCTCGTGGAGTTGCAATGATCATGAGAACAGTGAGGAATCAGCCCAGAACTACACGGGAGGATCTTGTCAATGATCTCAAGGCAGCTGGGACCATAGTCACCAAGAAAACAATTTGTAACACACTACGCCGTGAAGGACTGAAATCCTGCAGCGCCCGCAAGGTCCCCCTGCTCAAGAAAGCACATATACAGGGCCGTCTGAAGTTTGCCAATGAACATCTGAATGATTCAGAGGAGAACTGGGTGAAAATGTTGTGGTCAGATGAGACCAAAATGGAGCTCTTTGGCATCAACTCAACTCGCCATGTTTGGAGGAGGAGGAATGCTGCCTATGACCCCAAGAACACCATCCTCACCGTCAAACATGGAGGTGGAAACATTATGCTTTGGGGGTGTTTTTCTGCTAAGGGGACAGGACAACTTCACCGATTCAAAGCGACGATGGACAGGGCCATGTACCGTCAAATCTTGGGTGAGAACCTCCTTCCCTCAGCTAGGGCATTGAAAATGGGTCGTGGATGGGTATTCCAGCATGACAATGACCCAAAACACACGGCCAAGGCAACAAAGGAGTGGCTCAAGAAGAAGCACATTAAGGTCCTGGAGTGGCCTAGCCAGTCTCCAGACCTTAATCCCATAGAAAATCTGTGGAGGGAGCTGAAGGTTCGAGTTCCCAAACGTCAGCCTCGAAACCTTAATGACTTGGGGAAGATCTGCAAAGAAGAGTGGAACAAAATCCCTCCTGAGATGTGTGCAAACCTGGTGGCCAACTACAAGAAACGTCTGACCTCTGTGATTGCCAACAAGGGTTTTGCCACCAAGTACTAAGTCACGTTTTGCAGAGGGGTCAAATACTTATTTCCCTCATTAAAATGCAAATCAATTTATAACATTTTTGCCATGCGCTTTTCTGGATTTTGTTGTTGTTATTCTGTCTCTCACTGTTCAAATAAACCTACCATTAAAATTATAAACTGATCATGTCTTTGTCAGTGGGCAAACGTACAAAATCAGTAGGGGATCAAATACTTTTTTCCCTGACTGTATGTTCTTAAATAAATAATTAACCTAGATGTATTGATTAGATGTATTTTGGCCTCAGCTATAATTTATATCATACCTGTAATACACACATGTTACATACAATGCAGTTGAAATTGAGTTTCAAAATGTGGATATGGGGGCCATTTCTTAACTACCTCATCACCAAGGTAAATGCATCTTACCAACTCTGAACAGAAACCACCTTTCGGTAATAGCTCCAGACTAAACAGTCTCTCTACAGTATCTCTGTATATTTTATCCTGGTTGGTTGTTCATATTCACATACACCCCTGTGCATTTAAATGAGCAAAACTGAACCAACCACTTATTTACAGTCTATGTGCATAATGTGAACAACCTTTATAATAGTCAGTCAATATTTCGGGCATTACCTTGCGACTGTGATTACGTTAACCTTTCACTTGCATGGAGGAGACGAAGGCAGCACCCCTTGTTAATTATTCATGAATGTGTTAACAAGTTCATTTTCGACATAAAGCTGAATGTTAATGAAGGCAGGAGGTGTGAGCCATACATGGGCAGGAAACCAGACATCTTTCCTCCCAGACTAACATAGGTGATAACTCTCCATCAACTCATGATGACAGCAAAACAAATGATCTTGGATTGAGACACTGGTTCTGTTCCAATAGCCACACTAGCATACCACTTAGAATGAAGCAATGTATTGTGCAAGCGGTAGGGATATTGGGATGTAGTCACTGTATTGTCAAATGTGCTTAAATAATAACATGGAGGTCACATATAATGAGCAACACTTAGGATCTGCTTCCTGGACACAGATCAAGCCTACACCTGGACTGAAAAGCATGGTCAATGGAGAATCTTAATTTAAATAAAAAATGTGTCCAGGACTAGCTGGGAAACTGGCCCCATAGTGTTGTTTTCTGTTCGCACATTACCTTAACTTAATTTATTTAAACAAAGCATTGTTGCCCAATGATAACATAACAGATTGGTCACAAAGGGACATGACACGAAAATCGAAAATCATTCATATAATTATCAAAATTATTCCTGTATTACTATCAGTGATGAGGAAAATAAGGACTCTGATGCAGTGCGCCATTTGACACTATTGTGTCACAGTGATCAAACAACGTGCCATCGTTGACAGATAGTTACGCAATAACGCAACCAATTATTCTATCCATTCATTTCCACCTTTTAGGAATTATATACTGTACATGTATTCTGTGTGGTGACAATTTTCAAACGTTCTATAGATGCAGTCACAGTAAGCTTCCATGTTTCCATGTTTTTAAAACTCATTACTTATCCTGTCATATTAACTGCTTATCCCCCACCGATGATGAATTAAACATAACATTGTTGTTCGTTAGTGCCATGACACTGTATGTATGTTTTGTGCAGTACTTGCCGGTTTCTGCTAGAGCACAATGATGGTATGGACATTGAGGGTTTGATTGTATGGTCATCACTTTCATATTCATGTGTGTTTATTCCATCTCCGACTTGATGTTGCAGATAACATGTTTATCCTAGATAAACTATTATGAATGAAATGTATGAGATTGCTTCCATTGAGTTACAGCAGTGTATTCATGACGTCTAGATCACATATAGCACTTTCCAAAACATACTTTATTTTGGGGCACCTCACCCTATCCACTACTAACAATATACTGTAGCATCATCCACGTGGGCACATTAAATATCCATCGTGTCAATGTTACTTTATCGAATGATTCATAGCATGAATACCTTGTCTTTGGTTACACTGGGACAGATACATCAGACAGCTCTAACTGGAAAGACTTAAGGTCAACCTACCCCGAGGCCAACAGAAACAGTGTGATATATAGCCCTCCTCATGCCTTAAATGACAGATGGCTAAATTACCAATTCTCTAGATACAGTGTCTCGTATACAGTAGGAGACCAGGAACAGACAGGCACACAGGCTCCCATTTCACCTCTGTACTTTGACTGGTCCGCCCTAGGCTCCCTAGGTACAATAAATGGAGATAGTGAGCACAGAGAGAGGAGTGCAACCTACATGCACTGATCCATTTAACCAGAGACGTTAGAGGAAACCTGTCAGATTTGTGGGGGTGAGGCAACAATCAGTAGACTAGAACTGAATTTGATCTAAGTTCTAAGGGTTCTGAGCAGTTCAAGACCCTAAATTTTCCCCCTTCAATTGACCAAACGGGGAAAAACTACTTTGTATCAGGTCAGTGCAGGACTTTACCTATGTAGTTCTATGGTGACTGTTAGTCAGGCACGAGAGGACATGCCCATTTAGTCAGACCGGAACAGAGGACACTTTTCTCAATGAGGAGAAGCCCGACTGCGGTATCTCACTAAATGTACTATCTCTGATTTAACTTCTCCCAACTATAATTTGTCCCAATCTCCTATTTTCATATAGGCCTATGCATTGAAGGGTCACTAACTCAGAACTGATGGATGGTAAAGCTTGGATACATTATACATGGTCATTGTGTAGTGAGAATAATTGGGCGCATAATCGAGATTTAATCAATATGAAAGGCCTTTTTGAAAAGCTGTGGAAATTCCAATTCCACATGATCTGAATTTAGAGTTCACATTGTTTTATTACCACACATTTTGTGAAGTTTGAAGATCAAATAGGTTCATTAGTACATCTACATTTTCATAGTGTACGGCCTTTCAATTCAAAGGATTTTGTGTAACAACAATATGCACTGAGTATACTAAACATTAAGAACACCTGCTCTTCTATGACAGACTGACCAGGTGAATCCAGTTGAAAGCAATGATTCCTTATTGACGTCACTTGTTTAATCCACTTCAATCAGTGTAGATGAAGAGGAGGAGACAGGTTAAAGAAGGTGTTCCTAATGTTTGGTATACTCAGTGTATTTACACTGTATGCTTGATGGATTGTGTGTTGGCAGACTCACATTATTTTACTGTATTTGTAGAATGCTTCACAGACACCTGAAGTCTCATTCATCAATTCATAATTGACACTTTTGCTTGCAATGACAGAACTTGTCACTTTAAACATTGTGCTTGTACGCCACTGTCGCCAAAGTAAAAATGACATTCCATATCACTTAAATGTTTTGGAACATTTAGGGATTGTTTTTTAAGTTGCATATGTTTCCTTGTAGGCAAACAGCTAGTGGTGGATACATTGCTAAATACAAACAACCTGAACGGTCGTTATAAATCACACATATTGATGAATTTCACTAATTTAATTTGATAATATAATTAAATGGTGGTAGAATGAAATTTGTTTGTGTATGTGGATCTGGGGTGTGGTGTGTATGTGGATCTGGGGTGTGGTGTGTATGTGGATCTGGGGTGTGGTGTGTATGTGGATCTGGGGTGTGGTGTGTATGTGGATCTGGGGTGTGGTGTGTGGTTGTGGAGTTTGCAGACAGGAGTTCTAGGCTTTCTTATTTCTGATAAATTGAACGATAAGGAACTGCATACATACATAAATTATAATAAATGAGAACACATACACAGTATGTGACCCAATTACACTTTTTTCTGACAGTGTTACAATGACGAGTAGAAAGGACACATGATTTTTATGTATTGTATTTTCTTTAGTACTTTACATATAAGGGGGAAATACAAGGGTTTTCTTTTTCAGGAGAATACAGGAAATTGAACAGTGCTCTGTACATGAACATAGTATCGTCAGTGTGGTGGCGCACGGTCACCATGTCTCCACGTGGGGTTACACTTCAAAAGTATTCAACCACATGTGAGAAAGTCTCTAGCAGCAGCTCGCAGAAGAAACACAGAATCTACACAAGTATGCAAACCTTCACCAAAGTCACATTACAAAAATGGTTTAGCATATACATATATAAATGGAGAAAGGAAACATATAAAAATTATCAGAAGCAATCAAATGTTTTTAATAGACATTTGTTATGATCGCTGAAAGAATAATCAACTTGGAAAGTCGGGAACTATTTAAAAAAAAAGAATGTAAAAAGCTGCTATTAGAAACTTACATCGCTGTTGTTGTTAAGCAGTGGTACTGATTTGGGTTGACCATAGTAATACAAGAGACAAAATACCCATCTGATGATCAAAGTACAGTAGAGAATCAATACAATCATCCTGAGACACCATCGTTTAAAATGGGGGTTAAAACTTTGGGTAAAAAAAAAAGTCTGGCTGTAACCAACAGTTCATTTCCTCAACTGGTTTCTTTGTAAAAGCGTGGGTTTGAAGTGAGCGCTTGAATTGTTATGCCTTTGATTTTGAAGACCATTTACCTTTAGATGTTAATAGGGCTTGATTGAGATTTAATCACATTGTGTAATTAGGTCATTATTCAATGAAACCACTTGGAACGCACATCACATGGCATGCTGTAAATCAAATTAACTAAATAGCAAAAAAAATACTTAATAGCAGGTAGGACAGTGAGAAAATGTCAGCCATCTAGGTTGATGTTTTGTGTGGAAATTAATTGATTGGAATTTATTCATAACTCAAATTGAGTGGTTGGGTGACATTTGCTCTTCCATTGTGGTCATATTGCACATCATGTGATTAACAAAAACACAGCAAATCCACACCCTACTTAGAGCACACAAATAGAGGTAAATTAAAAACTGATTGAACATTTTTCCATCCTGTTTAATTTTTCATTACTCTTGAAAAGAACTTGGCAGATCTTCAGATCAGTACGAAACAACATGACCTTCAAAGAATCAGTCATCATCCCACACAGTGCTTTAAAATTCATCACACTCTAGCTAGCCAACGCTTCTACATAACCAAACCTACAAATGGAATCCCATTGCATTCATCATTTGCAGTCATTCTATTTTGTGCAGGTTCACTAACCAAAACTCCTAGTATTACATTTAAGATTTCATCAAACACAGACAGTCCTGAGAAACTTAAAAGGCGTCACCACCATAACAATGTCCCAATGCGTCAGCACCAGTGCGCTTTGCTTGTCATGACCAGCATCTATGCTTTATTACTGACATATTTTGGACCAAACATAGTACTTCTCATTCTCTGTTTAGGTTAATTGGGAATTAATATCGTGACTCGGTACAAAATAGCTGGTGTTCAATGGGGAACATGACTACACAAGGTGACCGTGTTTTTAAAAGAAAAAAGGAACGATTTCTGCTGCAAAATATTTCGGTGGGATGAGAGTTTGTCCATTGTAATTCTCAGGTTTACAGTGGGAAATCTTAGTAAAAACTGCAGAGGAAACTCTATGCTTACAGTGATGGGACAACACGTCCCCCCTTCTCTATCTCTGCCTGATTAACTAGTTCAATGTAATGTTGCTGCTGAAGAGGACCTCAGCTGGTCATGGTATGTACATACGAGGGAGGGCTGTTCTAGGCAGGCCTGGCACGGCATGCATGTAATGCATGATACAACATATGTCCTTTAGTATTGTCTAGGTATGATTAGATAATTACAATACAAACATTTACAAATTTGGAAAATTGCTGATTGTGCCTCAGTATCTCATTTCATGCAAAGAATGTCGGAGATCGTTTACTTCACAATATACGTACAAGCTTTTGTCTTTTCCAATATAACTAAACCTTTAACATGTTGTAGCATTTTGGATACTTGCCCTCCGCACTGGCCCCTAACCCAAAGTGTGACAACAGGGTGTCAGCATTGAAATCAGTTGTGATCAGTGAAACCCATTCTATAACCCATTCTAAGGCATTAGACTTAATCAGGAAAGTGTATGAAACCAGTAGTAGGGCACTGGCTTGGACTTTGTATGAAATGTAGCTAAATGTACAGTAATGATATTGAATGAAATCATAGCATGTACTGTACCAAGAACAATGAAGTAGGTTCTGCCATTGACGAATGCTTCCCTACTCTGGCAAAATAAAATTAATCCGTAACATTGTTTTTAATGAGCGTCTTTGACAATTGGTTGTCCATCATGTTGTTCCGTGTTGGTGTAAAACCATGCGTCCCAAAAGCTGTTTCTCTGAAAATGTAATCTGCATATCGAAGGCCTCTTTGTTGGAGAAGGTACTTGGAGTTTGGACAACCCGACAAACACAGAGCCAAGACCCAACCCGTCCTGCTAAAAACACTCCTGTCCGTACCAGGCTCGCTAACTAACCCCCAGTAGGAGTGACGGAGCACTTAAAATTCATCCTGCGGAACAGTGCTCACGACTGAAGCTTATAATTCCCTTGGAGAGTGTACTCCCCTACCTCTGTAGAAGAGACATCCAGACATAGCCATTTCACTAGCGTTTAAAATCCTCTAGTCTAGTCTTTGGCTTTCCACATTTTTTTTGACTTCCAAAAAGGTGTGTACGGGAAACGGCACTGTGCAAAGAAAAAGAAAACAAACAAAAACAGAAGTGTAGTTGGCCTTGCTTTTTGTTTGTGAAAAGTTCTCTCTCACTAAATTGAAAAAAGAGAAAAATAGAAAGAAAATTATTTTTCGAAAGCTCTAAGGAGGGTGCTTCTTAACAGCCGCCCCTTCAGGCTATTTCCTTTATCCTACGCATGTAATCATGCAGTTCCTCTGGGTCCTGGAAACCCATGTCCTGGCAGACCCACTGAATGTCCTCTTCATCTGCGATGGGGATGGAGTTGTAGGGCATGTCTTCTGTGGGGAGCGTGGTGAAGGTGGTGAACTTGACGCGCTTGCGCTTGGAGGTGGGAGAGCTGGCCTCCTCGCCATGCTCCTTGGTGGAGCCCCCGGAGCTGCCGTCGCCCCTCCCGTGGACCTGGCTCTGAACGCTTGTCTGGGAGCTGCCGCTGCTGTGGTGGTCACCGTGACAACAAGTCTGTACCCCCTCCAGGGGGTTAATGGGGCTCTCCACTGTCTGGGGTGAAAGGTCACTCTGGGCCCTCAAGGGCTGTCCGTTCCCTAAAAAAACCCAGTGGTGGGAATGGTCCATGTTGGCCTGGCCCTCAGGGGGGATTCTCTTGTGGCGGTACTTGAGGACGAACACAATGCAGTTGATGAGGAAGACCAGGATGGCAAGGCAGAAGACGCCCAGGAGGGCGTACATGCCGATCTCCAGGTCGGTCATGCTGCGGGGCGCGTGGATGAAGTCATCATCTTCCTCTTCCTCCTCTCCCTCAGTTGGCCTCTCCTGGTTGCTGATGGTCGGGAAGTTGGTGTAGTCGATGGGAACGCTCGCCGGCTGCTCGTTAGACGGCTCGAAGCCTCCGTCGCCGAGGTTAGAGTCCACCACTGGCCGCCTGGTGACACGGGCTGGCTCGATTTCGATCTCGCTCTCCGTTTCCTCCTCTGAGTCTTCCTCCAGGCCGAAGCGGACTTTCACGTACACAGGGGCTGAAGCGATGACGCTCTTGCGCTTGGTCTTCTGGCAGGCCTCGCAGATGGTCATCTCCATACGCACCATCTCCCCAGAGCCCTCGCCCTCCGCCACCACCACTGGCCAGCGCTGCTGAGGCTCCTGGGATATGGACACCACCTTGTCGTCCAGTGTGGAAGCGTTGAGGTTGTAGTCCTTGGGGTCGAAGAAGGAGAGAGGCGACGCGGTGCTGTCGCTGTAGTAAAGCCAGATGGACAAGCTGGCCTCCTGTGATAACAACAAGAGGAAAAGGTTGTTTTTGTATTTTTGTTGGGTAAATGCAGCATTTCACAGATTAATTATACATACAGGAACCCCATGGACAAACTTTCCTGGAAGGCTAGGGAGAGACACTTTTGTATGTCTTTTGAAGAAACAAACAGATTTACCAAATAACAAAATAACAGAGCTTTTGTGAAAGAGCACAGTTAGAAAGATATGGCATATAGAAGCAAACCGAATGAACATCATGAAAATGATTGGAGAGGTTGAGGGTAGAGGAAGTTCAGGAGTAAAAACAAACAAAATAGAATTATTGTAAAATTGACTGTGTCCATAAAATGTATATAGTATGTATGAGCTGGAAGTAGAGGCCTAAGCATTGTTGTTCACTAGTTTACTCCTATTAGGGAAGGGGTGGTGGGGTTGGAAAGTAATACCCACAAAAAAAAACATTACATTTTTTTTTTTTTTTACAATATGCCACATAAAAATAAAAAATTAACGTCAGGATTAATGTTTAGAAATTACAAACATTGGTTGATATAGTTGTTTTCTTTGAAAACGGATCATTTCGATGGTTCAAACAGATGCTCTTTCACGCCTCTACATATGATGTATGATGTGAATATATGTGTGCCCAATTCCTGCCTTTGAAGTCTCTGACACGCTCGATCCCTAAATCTTCTAAGCATCTCTGCCTCGGCATAGACTGAGACACACACAGGCGGTCTGTCTCAGTAGTGTACGCCAGCGAACACACAGCTCGCTCTGAGAAAGGAGGGGTGAGTGGGTGTTGGGCAACTGTTGTCCTGCAGACAAACAACAGACAGAGCTGCACAACTGCACAGCACTTTATCTGACAGCTTGAGTCTGGCTTTATGAGAGTAATGGCAATGTTCGGTGGCCATGTCTCCAAGTAACGAGGTGGTTTTTGACAGAAGCCTTCCTTTGGCTCCTGCTAAAACAATACCTCTCAGCTCACCCTAGCATACCTGCTCTGTAGGGCTGACAAAAGAAAAGAGTGTTTCTGACAGAGCGCTTTTAGTCCCCAACCGAGATGTCATTCCATATTCCAACGGGAGAGGCATTTATCCAAATTCTGTCTGGATTGGAACGCTCTGTTTGAGAGCGTGGACATATTTTACTTTGATTCAGGCGGAGGATACTGAACTTCAAGGTTGCTATGACATTCCTGCTCGAGCACGGGCCTCTCATCTCCGCAAGATGAAGGGGGCCTTTGAAACATGATTTAAATAATACATTGAGTATGACACCCTGTCCTGATGAACCCACTAGTACTACACAGACATATTAAAAAGGTTAGACACAAAGCAAACAAAGCACTTAGTATACTTGAGGGTGACTAGCATGTAACTGTAATGTTATAATTATATCAATAGGATAATGAATCAATCAGAAGGATGCATTGTTATCTATTTGTTAAGTCCTCTTTGGAGAGTTCAGGATTAACTGTGGTTTACAGATCAACAGTATTTCCCCAGAAAGGAACTTAGACCATAGAATTACATATTAGAATTTAATAGGATCTCTGTGACTTAGACAGCCAAAGCATTGCTGACTCATAGAAGGGAGGATTTGTTCGTCCTCTCTGTACTTAGATGCTCAATGACAATAGCTGCCCTGGCAAACGAGATCACAGTTCACACTCGGGATGGTTGAACTTAACAAACGTTAATCAAATGCACATATAATCTTATAAAAAATAATAAAAATGGGGCATATTCCGGGCTAATAGAAAGAGACCTTGGCTTATTCTCTTCCCTCAGTTGTAGTTTATGGCTCTCATTCATTCATGGAGTAAGAAAGGGGACGTTTAGCAGACGCGGCGGGTGAGGTTTCTCCTGTGAAACAGAATCAAATGGTGTGAAATAGCCTGAGCACCCCTCGGAGAGTTCCACTGGCGGAGGGATTGGCTGCCTTTTATGGCCCAGCCTCAGAGAGCACTTTAGGACAATACATTATGCTAATTAAATTTAAGGTGGCCAAGCAGCGGAAGGTGAGATAAATTGGAATTAAATGCCGGGCCCTGACGGTTGAGTTTTTTTGGCCGCCGCAAAGATAGTTGGTGGAGAAACAATAGCTGCCGTCCCCAATTGCCAAGGCATTGGAACCTGGCTATGTTCTCTCGTCGTGGGGGAATATAAACGGCCCAAGTGCGGAAAACACAGTGCGATCCGGCTTCTCAGGAAAAGGTGAAGGACTGTGCCCAATTCATTCTTTGGGAGGATTAGAGAAACCGAAGTCCCAAGTTCCCACCGTTGCAAGACTCAAACACGCCGGAAATAAGGCCTATTCCTCTGCCTCTTATTAAACAAGATGTGTTTTTGCTGGTGTGATGACGTTCCCTGGGAGTTTTTTGTAACAAATCAGATGATTTTTTTTTCAGGCCCGTGTCTTGGAGGGCTGTTTGGGCGCAGCACAGTAATAAGGCAAATAGGCTAATGAGCACTGCGAGCGTCAACAGTCCGTTTTCTGGATATGTGTGATGTCATGAAAATTCATGAGCTGCTTCCCACAGATGTTCCTTGTAACTTTTTCAAGATCAATTCCAGGTTCATATTAGCAGGTTGGATGCAGTGTTACAGACGTTTCCCTATGGAAATCAACCCCTATGGTGTTATGCCGGTAAGAAAGACTGTTTTGCCAACTATTGTCTATATTAAAAGATGACACCAATGCGTTAAATCAAGGTATCTAAACAATTTAGATTGAACGAAGTGTCAGTTAAGATTAGCAACTGCTTTCGTCTTAAGCTTTCACAGATCTGTATGTAAAGGCTTGCATTACATTTCCTTTGTTTTAAATAGGCAAATGACGTTATGTACTGTACTCAGTACTGTATGTTTAGTTTAATAAACTAGACTGAACTTAACATCCTTTCGTTGTTTTCCTGGAACTTCTCTATACAACTGACTTCATCAGGAGGTAAAAGTCAAGGCAATAACTGTGGTTGACAATAAACATACCAACCCAACACACACGTATGATGTACAGTGCATTTGGAAAGTATTCAGACCCCTTGACTTTTTCCAAATGTTGTTACGTTACAGCCTTATTCTAAAATGGATGAAATTGTTTTTTCCCCTCAATCTACACACCATACCCCATAATGACATAGCAAAAACAGGTTTCTAGAAATGTTTGCAAATAAAAATATTTACATAAGTATTCAGAACCTTTACTCAGTACTTTGTTGAAGCCCTTTTGGCAGCGATTATAGCCTAAACTCTTCTTGGGTATGTCGCTACAAGCTTGGCACACCTGTATTTGGGGGGTTTCTTCCATTCTTCTCTTCAGATCCTCTCAAGCTCTGTCAGGTTGGATTGGGAGCGTCGCTGCACAGCTATTTTCAGGTCTCTCCAGAGATGTTCTATAGGGTTCAAGTCCAGGCTCAGGTTGGGCCACTCAAGGACATTCAGAGACTTGTCCCAAAGTCACTCCTAAGTTGTCTTGGCTGTGTGCTTAGGGTCGTTGTCCTGTTGGAAGGTGAACCTTCACCCCAGTCTGAGGTTCTGAGCACTCTGGAGCAGGTTTTCATCAAGGATCTCTCTGTACTTTGCTCTGTTCATTTTTCCCTAAATCCTAACTAGTCTCCCAGTCCCTGCCACTGCAAAACATCCCCACAGCATGATGCTGCCACCACCATGCTTCACCGTAGGGATGGTGCCAGGTTTCCTCCAGAAGTGACGCTTGGCATTCAGGCCAAAGAGTTCAATCTTGGTTTCATCAGACCAGACAATCTTGTCATGATCTGACAGTCCTTTATGGTGCCTTTAGGCAAACTCCAAGTTGGCTGTCATGTGCCTTTTACTGAGGAGTGGCTTCCGTCTGGCCACTCTACCATAAAGGCCTGATTGGTAGAGTGCTGCAGAGATGGTTGTCCTTCTGGAAGGTTCTCCCATCTTCACAGAGGAACTCTGGAGCTCTGTCAGAGTGACCATCGGGTTCTTGGTCACCTCCTTGACCAAGGCCCTTCTCCCCCGATTGCTCAGTTTGGCTGGGCAGCCAGCCAGAGTCTTGGTGGTTCCAAACTTCTTCCATTTAAGAATGATGGAGGCCACTGGGTTCTTGGGGACCTTCAATGCTGCAGAAATTCTTTGGTACCCTTCCCCAGATCTGTGCCTCGACACAATCCTGTCTCAGAGCTCTAGGGACAATTCCCTCGACCTCATGGCTTGGTTTTTGCTCTGACATGCACTGTCAACTGTGGGACCTTATATAGACAGGTGTGTGCCTTTCCAAGTCATGTCCATTCAATTGAATTTACCATAGGTGGACTCCAATCAAGTTGTAGAAACATCTGAAGGATGCTCAATGGAAACAGGATGCATCTGAGCTCAATTTCGAGTCATAGCAAAGGGCCTGAATACTTATGTAAATAAGGTATTTCTGTTTTTGATTTTCTTTTATACATTTGCTAAAATGTCTAAAAACCTGTTTTTTCTTTGTCATTATGGGGTATTGTGTGTAGATTGATGAGGATGTATTATTATTTGTTTAATCCATTTGAGAATAAGGCTGTAATGTAACAAAATGTGAAAAGGGAAGGGGACTGAATACTTTCCGAATACACTGTATGATTTTCGTTCACTAAGGAATATTCATTTCAAATAATTGTGGTGCTCCAACTGCAATGCCTTGAGAATAGGAATGAATAGAATGTCCTCTTCACACCATTTAGATAAAACATGTATTAAATGGCTTTCAATGAGAAGACGTACTATAGAGAGAGAGAGAACAGTACAGTGTTATGTTCGCTGGATTGACCTTCCTCCAATGGTGTGAGAAGGCATGTCCTGGCACATTCAGACACTGTAACCATGGCAATGCCTTCTGTACTTTGAGGCGGCTGGTTTGACAATGTTCTATTAAATTGGGTCTGTAAATGGAAGAAGAGCTTTACGTTCTATGAGTCATACAGTTACTGTGGTGTTCTATTAACACGATCAATAGACACCAAGCTCAGTAGGTACCTTGGTGAAAATTAACTCATCTATACTCATCTGAGTACCAAACAATATGATGACAGGTTGCTTATGTCTATCAACATACATTGTGTATACCAAACATTAGGAACACCTTCCTAATATTGAGTCCCCCCCCACCCCCCCATTTGCCCTCAGATCAGCCTCAATTAATCGGGGCATGGACTCTACAAGGTGTCGAAAGCGTTCCACAGGAATGCTGGCCCAAGTTGACGCCAATGCTTCCCACAGTTGTGTCAAGTTGGCTGACACAACTGACACACGGGAAACTGTTGAGTGTGAAAAACCCAGCAGCATTGCAGTTCTTGACACAAACCGGTGCTCCTGGCACCTACTACTATACCCTTTTCAAAGGCTCTTACATTTCTTGACTTGCCCATTCCACCTCTGAATGGCACACATATACAATCCATGTCTCAATTGTCTCAAGGCTTAAAAATCCTTCGTTAACCTTTCTCCTCCCCTTCATCTACACTGATTGAAGTAGATTTAACAAGTGACATCAATAAGGGATCATTGCTTTGACCTGGATTCACCTGGTCAGTCTATGTCATGGAAAGAGCAGGTGTTCTTAATGTTTTGTATACTCAAAACTGACATCCACACATAAAATCAATGACATCTACATGTATCATCTTATATATTAGTATACAGTACCTGCTTTGGTGCAGCAAGTGTCTGCAGGCCAGTTGCCTTGGCGACCATAGTGTGACTGTTGCCAGGGCTGGGCTGTAGCGACAGAGCAAGTCCAGAGATGGCGTGCACGCGAAGTTCCAAGATGGAGACTTTCTCATCTGTGACGGAAAACGACGTCTCTCCCAACATGGCCTCCACGGCAAGTGGAGACTCCACCTGCAAACGACAAGAGACCATTTGACTGTCACGCCAAGCATTTTGTGTCATGACAGAGGGAAATACAGACAAGTGGAATATGAGTCTGTCTTTCTGTCCGTCTTCTGTGTGTGATAAATGAGTCACTCAAGCCAAAACGAAAGCACCGGAGGCTGCCACTTACAGCCTCCCTGTGCCCTACACTTGACCTCTTGACCCACACTTGACCTCTCCAATGGGTGGTTGGCAAAAACATGAGTCCATCGGATGGCCGCAGGGCACAAAATACAACATAAAAACCCCACCCATCTCGAGCTAATCCTGGGGCCTTGACAGGTCTGCCTCCATCAAGAGGCCCAACACGGCATTTACAGCTCATTATTTCACCTTTCTGTTGTTGCCTCCGATTGCTTAGTAAAGGTCATGTGGGAAAAGTCAACCACAGAAGCACTCGCCTTCCTCTGTGAGTCATAAAGGACTTAACTTTTGTATTAAATTTTTTACATCAGCTCTCAGATCTATTAGGCTGCCTGTGTAGAATACAGGAAGGCATGTTTAGATGATATGACAGGTTCCCCCCATCAAAAACGTATGTTTTGTCATTTTTGGATTGTTTTGTTTTTATCTCTATTTTTGGAGGATGAATACATTTTCCCGTCTTTATTAATTGTATGGGTACTGCTCTGGTGACAACAGCGGATAGAGATGAATAGAGATGACCGCCAACTGGCTTTTCTCATTATCCAAATAGCTTGTTCACCTTCAGGCATCGTACACCATTATCTATCCAAATATTTTCCCTCGTGCTCATCTGAGCCCGGTTGGTTGTTCCACTTCTGTAGCAACGGGAGCTCATGCCAAATCTACGGTGAAGAGGGGCATCGAGAGCCTCTGTCTTTGTTCATTTGGCCTCTAACAGCCATAATAACATTTAATAGTGCTTACCATCCTACACAGCACACTAATTTGGTAATCTGTTATCATTACAGCCCTTCTCCCTGTTCAAAATAGCCATTAGAAAGTAGTAAGAGCCCTTTAACACAGAGACAGAGTTACCATCCCGATCTGTTGAGTATAGTGCGCTGAAGAGGATGGACTGTCTGGTAAGGTGACGTGTACATAGAATGCTTTTAAACCGGTTTTTATGATGGCTCAATGTGGCTTGACATCACCGGTCGCATACGTCACCAGAGAGGACAAAGCTGTCTTCTTCTGATCCCATCGTGAAGGTAATATTTCATAATGTATTTAAAATAAATAAACATCTAAACGAAAAACAATACAAAATCTGACTCTTACACCTTTTGTGGTGCCGTACTTTCAGCCAAAGACAATCATTTGCTTTCCAGGAGAGGAGAGATAAGCGAATGGGGGGAGGCAAAAGCAAAAATGTCACACGTACTGTTCTGTCCTTTAATTATTAATGACCTTGGTGGTTTCGCTCTTTAATTAGCAAACTTTTCTTTTGTGTGCGTGAGCATTTTGAAATAAAGTTAGTTTCACCTCCTCCAAAATGAGACCACTTAAAGTCAAGATGGCGGGATTAAACTGTTGCACATTATCAAATCTCCCAGAGTACTCCCCCCAAAAAATTATTGATTGGAAAATGGCGTTCGATTCATGAAAAAGGTCTTATAACTATGTTCATGATTGAACCCTCTAAGTGAAATAGTTTCGTTAGAGAGTAGATTCATGATTCGCTCCACCAATAGGGGTTGGTAGTGAGAAATAGGCTACTCTTCATTTTCCTCATGTGCCATAAAATATGCTATAAGCTTGAGATATTTTAATTGCTTCCAGCCTTCAATAAGTATGGTTTTCTATGCCATCAATCACTCAGGTTGAATGGTAGTGCTGCATAATGGGAAGCTAAGCGGAAGCCCATATACAGTTGAAGTCGGAAGTTTACATACACCTTAGCCAAATACATTTAAACTCAGTTTTTCACAATTCCTGACATTTAATCCTAGTAAAAATTCCCTGTCTTAGGTCAGTTATGATAACCACTTTATTTTAAGAATGTGAAATGTCAGAATAATAATAGAGAGAAAAAAGTACGATCTTTGTCCCCATATGCAGTTACAAACCGTAGTTTGGCTTTTTTTATGGCGGTTTTGGAGCAGTGGCTTCTTCCTTGCTGAGCGGCCTTTAAGGTTATGTCGATATAGGACTCGTTTTACTGTGGATATAGATACTTTTGTACCTGTTTCCTCCAGCATCTTCACAAGGTCCTTTGCTGTTGTTCTGGGACTGATTTGCACTTTTCGCACCAAAGTACGTTCATCTCTAGGAGACAAAACACGTCTCCTTCCTGAGCGGTATGACGGCTGCGTGGTCCCATGGTGTTTATACTTGCGTACGATTGTTTATACAGATGAACGTGGTACCTTCAGGTGTTTGGAAATTGCTCCCAAGGATGAACCAGACTTGTGGAGGTCTACAATTTTTTTCTGAGGTCTTGGCTGATTTCTTTTGATTTTCACATGATGTCAAGCAATGAGGCACTGAGTTTGAAGGTAGGCCTTGAAATACATCCACAGGTGCACCTCTAATTGAGTCAAATGATGTCAATTAGCCTATCATAAGCTTCTAAAGCCATGATATCATTTTCTGGAATTTTCCAAGCTGTTTAAAGGCACAGTCAACTTAGTGTATGTAAACTTCTGACCCACTGTAATTGTGATACAGTGAATTATAAGTGAAATAATCTGTCTGTAAACAATTGTTGGAAAAATTACTTGTGTCATGCACAAAGTGGATGTCCTAACCGACTTGCCAAAACTATAGTTTGTTAGCAAGAAATTAGTGGAGTGGTTGAAAAACAAGTTTTAATGACTGCAACCTAAGTGTCTGTAAACTTCCGACTTCAACTGTAGAGTACATGCCTATGCAGATGGAGCCATCTTTAAAAGCAAGGTTGGACAGATCTCATTTATAATTTCATCATCGTAAAGAGGCTTCCTTTACAAAGACAAAATGGGTGTAAGCAATGAGGAAGAGGTCTAATTTCCTCTCTTTCACCTGTCCAGTTCGTCTAGGTCAGTGTGAAGCACAAAAGATTTTGTCTCGCACTCTGAGCACTTCTGCATATTACAACTGCACTTTGGTCAGCGTGATCCAAAATGAAGCATTTTGTCTACCTCAGTGTCAATTTACTATTTGCCTCTAGTGCTCTAGCCTATAACATTTATGAGTGGGCGAACACCTATAAAGTAAAGGAGACAATTGAAAGAAGTGGCAGGTAGCTTAGTGGTTAAGAGCGTTGTGCCAGTAACCGAAAGGTCGCTGGTTCTAATCCCTGAGCCGACTAGGTGAAAAATCTGTTGATGTGCCCTTGAGCAAGGCACTTAACCCTAATTGCTCATGTAAGTCGCTCTGGATAAGAGCGTCTGCTAAATGACAAAAAAAAAAAACGATTTCCTTTTTACAGACTTTGGCGACCTAGCCAAGTTTCTATACCTTCAGTACAGTGGACCCCAGCTCCAGGCCCACCAGCACGGTGCGGTCTACCAGCTCGGCTATCCTGGGGTCAACCACCTTCAGCGAGTCCTGAACCAGGTCAGTCACGTCCACCTGCCAGTCGGGCCCCAGCATGGTGATGACCTGGTCGGTGCCCTCGGTGGAGGTGGTGTGGAACTGGGTCAGCACCTTGACCAGGGCACGCTGGTACTGCAGGGTGCAGCCCCGGCTCACCCGCCGGTCGTCCTCGTCGTCATCTGTGTCACTGTCTCTGGCACTCCTGAGACAAAGACAGAGAGAGCGAAAGAGAGCGAGAGAGAGAGCGAGAGCGAGAAACTGTGTCAATTATGTTAATAGTGTAAAAACCGTAACCATTGTCAATATCATTACCAGTATCAATACCGCTGCCGGTATCAATACTATTACCAGTGTCAATACCAGTGTCAATACCATTACCTGTGTCAATACCGTAACCAGTGTCAAAGTGTACAACAACAAAGTAAGGGTAACCATGTAAAAATGTATTTGCTGTACTATTTATGAAGCCGTTTCAGCAGTAGCTCAATGGCTTATCATAGCCTTTATTGATGCATCTTGTAACTCAATATGTTTGTGGAAGATGCTGTAGTGTAGTTAAATCCTGCATCCTGTTTTGGGAGCTTATGTTCTTAATTGCTTCTTATCATTATATAATTTAGCACTTGATTTGATGAGAGGCCCAACACTAATCCATGTGGAGGACATCTTTTACAGTGTCTGTTCCAATGTGTCCTTTGCGAGGGAAAAGTTGTCCAAGCCAGCACGAAACTCCTCCAAAAACTTCCAAACAAGCAAGATTTGGATGTGTGCCTTCCATTCCTAAATCAACGGATGCTTAGATGGACAGGAGGAGAACACGACCAGTGCATCCCAACGAAGCCCAATATGTTCCTCCAGAAGATGTAATTGTAGTATCTTAAACAGTCTAGAAATGCTGATTGTTGCAGAAAGTGTGATAGAGGGAACTTGGCCCTAAGATTTTGCTGATGTGGCAAAATGATGTAACTCTACTCTACTGTGCTGGAAACATCTGGAAAACATTACTGATGTTTATGGAAAGAGGAGATGTTGAGTGAGGGAGAAGACTAGGGATTGGTTTTTTAGAATCACACCATAATACGTCATGAGGGATATAAAAGCATGTCTTGAACAATAGAATAAGGGAATAGCTAATCAGATTGGCTCGGGCTATCTCCAGACATCTGCAGGTGTTGGTCAAAATTCGATGCTGTAAACTCTTTGTTATAATAAACCTTTGAAAACAGAGTACAGTGTCGGCGGATTCCTTTATCATCACAAGCATGGACCAGCAAAAGTGTTTCTTTTAGGCACTACATTTAATGGCGACGAGGTTTTTGTTTTATTGTTCTTTGGGACGTGCTATGTCTCTTCTTTGCATTCCATTCCTGGGCTACAAAACGACTACCGCTCAAAGAAGCCGGAAAAAATAAGGTGAGTTTAATCCCTTACATTGGACGCTGGCCGTTTTGTGAGTCCAGAGAGTGTGTGCGTTAGAGATGTACCGTTAAATTACTTATGCGTGCATTTTGCTGGTTCTTTTTGCTGTGTGGTAGGAGTTCCGTTCTAAATTTTCTGAATTAGTTTGCGTTGAGAACAACGCAAACAGTGGGGAGTGTCTGTAGGGCACACCGATTTGGACACGCATATTTTGCCTTGAATAAAAGTGAAAGGAGTGTCCAATGAAAGGCTTAGAGGATAACGCGTGATATGAGTCAACAGTATACTTTTAGGGCGCCGTTAATTTAAGGAAGCCCTTGTGAGACCAAGGCATCCATATGATGGCCGTAAAACCAGGGGAGTTGTTAGATTGACTCTCTGGTCTGTTCTGGGAACAGTGAGTTTGTACGACATATATTAAATTGTATGTAACCTCTTGGGATATGGTTGTCGAATTGTATATCCAATGTCGCCTCTCATTTAATGTCGATCAACTTAAGGTAGCAGAAATTTAGCAAAAGGAATAAGATAGGAACGGCGATTAATGGATCCTGTATGTAACTATGTGTGTGTCTAAGAGGAGGAAAAAGCACATTTCTCTGTCAGCAAGTGTGTGTGTTTGGGTGAAACGGAGTGAGTGTGGCTGCGTGCTTGATGACTTCCAGATGTGTGTCGACTAAGATTTTGAGCAGACTTTTTTAGTCTCTTGTAAATAAATGTGTTAGGTATCTTGGTTTTCAAATGTTAAGCCCCTAGAGTAAAAGTTGAAACCCCTACAACACAGTTAAGGTTAAATATCTTATGAGTCTCTGTTTGTGAGAACGTTTGTAATTCTTAAACTATATAAACTATGAGCCCCCTGGAAGGACTATAAGTTTAAAGATCTTATGAGTCTCTATAGTTTACTAACTAATCATGAGCCTACAGGGAGGACTTTTTAAGAGTGTATAGAGATGTTTTGTAATTGATAACAGCATAACTATAAATCTGCAGATAAGTGAAAGATAACAAGCTTGGTAGTGGGTTTGTGTTCTGTGTTCTGTATGTTCTATGTGTTCAGTTTGTGAGCTCTGTTAAAGTCTAAACAGTTATTGTCTATGGGAGAAGAGAACGGAGCAACTTTTTATAGCTCCTACCACTCTGAAATCACATTGGTGACTGAACTGCGCACGCGTAGGATTCATGAGTTAGCCACTCCCCTGCACTGAACTGGAGAGAGAACGGGAGAGTCCGTTTTCAGTGCAGACAAAATAGAAAACGGGAGGGGGAATTTTGCACACAAGTGAAATCTTCTCTTGAATTAACTATTGCTTGACTGTAAAACTGTTTGGTTGATAATCGGTTGAGTTGGTGAATGACAGATATATTGACGGATTAATAATAATAATAATAAAATAAATGAATAAAATAAAATGTTATTGAGCTATTTATAATATTCTTGAATTAAGCTGTTTGCTTATTTCTTAGCGTGAATGTGGAAAAAAAGTATAAACTAAACTCTTCTTTGTTCTTTTGTCTTTCTGTCATACGAGAGCGAGAAGGAGGAGACAGAGAGAGAGAGAGAAAGAGGAGGGGCTGACATCAACTGACACCAGTGACGGCAACCCAGTCCAAATCAAGGCCAGTGCTGTTATTATTCACAAATCTACTTTCCCTCACAGGATATAATTGATACATTGTGTTTACATAGAATATTTCATGTTGTGACCATTTCGCAAGAGCTTGGCAACAGACTGATGACTTTATGTAATTGATAATTGCACATTACAGTTTCCGTGAATGACTTGTATTGATTAGAGTTGTCTTGGAAATCCAGCATTAACATTATTCTGTAAAATTAAGGTAATTAGGTGCTTATTAAGCAATTGGGTTGTGAGTTGGTACAGATCTTTTATTTTTAATTGCTCTGGAGTTGACTACTTTCCTTTACCTTTCCTGATCGGATGTGGTAAGACTGCCACCAATCAATAATTTGGTAAAATAGAATTCACAAACTAATTGATTAATTGATTGATTTGATTTTTTGATTGATTTAATTGGTTGATTGATTGATTGGATTAATTGATTAATTATTAAAAAAAAAAAAAAAAAAAAAAAAAAAGGAGGGAAACAAGAGGGAAACACATAACATAGTCATTACAATGGGGAAAAAGATATCAGGACTATGAAAGTCATTACACGGGTTGAAATAGGGGTAATCCTTTAATTAAAGTGTTGCTAGGTTATCCGGCAAGTGAAACAAAAATTGCCCTTCATTCTCAAACAGAAATTGATAAAATATTTCAGCGATAAGATAGGTTCAAAAAGTAGAGCTTGGGGATGTTTGTTCTCAGCTTACAATGATCCTCCAGGAGTGATTATTGCATCAGAAATATAGATTAATAATAGATAGGGTACCCGCAGAAACAACGATGAAGATGAATCCAGAAGACGGAAGAAAATGAGATGTCTGGAACGTGAAGGAGAAGAGGATGATGAAGATGAGAGTGATTCAGAAGAGATCATGGGTGGATATGACCCTGTCATCAGACAGAGGTTGGCAAGAGAGGAAAGAAGAAATGGAGAAGTGGAAGAAGTAACACGACTGGATGAAGACCTCAAGAATTGAAGGAAAAGAATAATACAGTGAGGCCAAAGGAAAGGCCACTGGTAAGAAGATGATATTTCAAGAACAGAACTTAGAAGAGAACCTTTTGAAGAATACTGATATGTCAACAACGAGAAAGAACAAGACGAAGAAACTCTGAAAACTCAATCATACAACTGGTGGAGAAGAAGAAAAGAAGTGTTGGTTATGATCAATCAGAGGGAACCGAATCAACAATCACTGCTACAGTTTCAACTGAACAAGGTCAAATGCAATGGTACCAGCCACAACTAGTGGTACAAGTTGTTTCATATCCATAGATAGTTTCTGGAAAGAAATAATTTCAGAGGAAGATACAGGAGCAAGTGAAGATCATCTGGAGGACAGGTGAACCCTTTAGAGGAAAGGAGCAAGAATTCTAGAGGTGCCAAGAAGATCCGAAAGGAGGAGTTTCAACTGATAGCACCGATTAGAGAAGAAGAGAAAAAGATCCAACAATGGAAGTGAAAATAAACAATGGACTATGGGAAGTGATGATGGATAGCAGAAAGGCTTTTATCTGTGTTCAGCCTGAAGAGGTTACACATCTCACTATGTCAAATCAACTAAATTATGAGAAGGATTTGGAGGAGTGAAAATCAGCGATTTCTGAAAATGATGATTTTGGCTCAAGGACAAGGAGAGTCATAAGCTGTACGGAAGATAAATGAATGTGTTTGAAGTGTGAAGATGGATTGAGAATCTATGGAAGAAGAGATGTTGAAAAAGGTTCAAGAATATTTGAGATATCAAAGTAGGACTGATATTGGATTTGTGAAATCAGCCCAATTGAGGTGAAAGTTGAGGAGGAAGACATCCTTGGAAGAATCAGTATCCATTGAAAGATGAAGCAAGTCAAGGGATTGAACCATAAATGGAAGGACTTTCGAAAGCAAGTGTTTTGAAGACAATGAAAGAGAAAAATCGTTAGAGTAGCAATCAATTATTGTTTTGGAGAAACCATGATGATTTAGGAAGCTATGGGTTAGCTCATGTTGCAAGGGGGGAGGTTAAAAGAAAGATCACAAAGGAGTATGGTTGTTGGGCACCATATTTGCTTGAACAAATTGACTGTGTCATAGGCAGGTGCACAATTTGTCTGAAAAACAATGTTCGCCGGGGTGTGACTGTTCTTCCTGGCCACATTCCCACACCGAGAGGTCCTATGCGTGAGTTGGTTATCGACTATGTTGATATGATAAAACCAGTTGATGGGAAAAGATACATGTTGGTGGTTGTAGATAGATTTTCACGATGGCCGGAGGCCTGTCCAACCAAGCGAAAAGATGCTCAGTCGGTTGCTAAGTTCTTGTGCAAAGAAGTCATAAGCAGGTGGGGATTTCCCGACCGAATATCCTCAGACAATGGGAAAGAGTTTTGTGAATAAATCAGTGAAATGGGTTTTGAAAAAAAAAAAAAAAAAAATTAGAGAAAGATAAAATTGGAAAAAGTCAGACTAAAATGTTATGAAAACTAGGGTTGAAATAACTCTAGGAAATTTGGAATATCTGATTGTGGGATGATTATATTATTGTGATGAATCAAAGGGGGGAAATGGAATTCATATCATTTTTTGAATTCATATATCAATTTTAGTTGATATTGATGTTTTAATTTGCATGTGTTGTTTTGCAAAAGATACTGTTTGGTATTTTCTTTTCTTCCAGAAGCATATGGGGGAATATGTAGAGGGACTCAAATACTCAAACATGGACAATATGAATGGACTGGAGGAAGTGGAACAAGGAAGGAGTGGAAATGTTCCGATTCCATCATCAACGTTGCATTGAAAGACGACACTGTGGAAGAAATGAAGTGTTGTGGACTACATTCCAGTGTTATATTCTTTCTGTATTAATTTTTGAACAATTATGTTTTCTGTGTTGGGTACATGTGGGGACCTCAGATGTTTTTGTTTATTTCGTTGAAGTTTAGGGATATGGGGTCTAGGCAAGGACAGAGAGAATCCACAGGAGGGTCCGATGGGTCGACCAGCCTGAATGTGGACATTTTGATTGTATTTTGTTTGCTGGGGTTTTTCATATGTATTCAATTGTATCATAGCTTAAAATGTATTCATGAAGATGTGTGAATTGATCTGGAGTACTTAGGTGGTCGCCTAGGGCAGAGGGGCCGTGAGAGAATTTTCCTGTCTTGACTGACTGATGGATATTTGGAATGAAAGCTGCCAGACAGGTTTTTCGCTCTTACACTCCATGACAATTTACTTACACTCCATGACAATTCATTTACACTCCATGACAATTTATTTACACTCCATGACAATTCATTTACACTCCATAACAATTTATTTACACTACATACAAAAATGTGTCTATATAAACATGTGTTTAATCTCCATTAATTTTGGTTTATTGTTAAAGTTACTCAAGAGCAAGAATTGTTATTTGTCATAATCCTATTCTTTTTGTTTTCGAGACTTAATTAGTCTCGAAGGGGGGAATATGTAGTATCTTAAACAGTCTAGAAATGCTGATTGTTGCAGAAAGTGTGATAGAGGGAACTTGGCCCTAAGATTTTGCTGATGTGGCAAAATGATGTAACTCTACTCTACTGTGCTGGAAACATCTGGAAAACATTACTGATGTTTATGGAAAGAGGAGATGTTGAGTGAGGGAGAAGACTAGGGATTGGTTTTTTAGAATCACACCATAATACGTCATGAGGGATATAAAAGCATGTCTTGAACAATAGAATAAGGGAATAGCTAATCAGATTGGCTCGGGCTATCTCCAGACATCTGCAGGTGTTGGTCAAAATTCGATGCTGTAAACTCTTTGTTATAATAAACCTTTGAAAACAGAGTACAGTGTCGGCGGATTCCTTTATCATCACAAGCATGGACCAGCAAAAGTGTTTCTTTTAGGCACTACATAATACTTGCCAAACTTTTCTCAACAGCCTGACAAGCTGCTGGCTTTCCTCTTAAATGCTAAAAAGCTCTCCTCCATTCCCAAGGCTAATTAATCTTTGCTTTGACTTATCCTTTCAGATAACTTAAGATGCAGGAGTGCCAGCAGGCTGTCAGTGACTGACAAAGCATATCCCACCCATTGATTCCCAAAGCCCGCCTGAATATCAAGCAGGCCTGTCCCGTGTTCCCTAAAAGGTCTGACAATACTCGAACATGCATCACGTACCCAGGCCGGCTAACACTTGACATTTAAGGCTAAAAGGTGCCGTTCGCCTGTGTTTCTCAGCTTGTACAACAAAGCCGCAATAGCAGTGGAGAGACAAGAGTGTAGACAAGAGTGTTCAGTTAAGACTAGGGTAAACCCGAGAGACAGCGTGACTCTCTTCATGACTCTTTGCTCAGGTCAGAGAGTTTACCATGTTAAGGCCATACCTATATTTATTTTTCTTCAGAGGAGTGTCTGTTCATATTAGGATCTTTGATACACCCGATCGCGCTGGAGCTTTGCTGCACATCGGCCGGCCTACCCGATTACACTTCTTTCCTCTTTTAGAACACATTACTGGATAACACAGCCAGTGAGCAATGCAGCTGCAATGTAGCAAAGACACACATTGCGGTCCAAGAGACCTGGCCCTTGATAAAGCTTAGGGCTTAAATAGTGTTGTGTTAGAGGAGATAGAGGGAGATAGAGCGAGAGATATGAGAGAGCGAGAGATGAGAGAGTGAGAAGTGAGCCAAATGGCTTGTGTTCTGAGGGGAGACCAAATAAAAGGCGATTAAATGACAGCTAAATTAATAGCGTAGCTTTGACGGGATCTGTTGTAAAAAAAACATCTAAGTGTTTAATGCACAGTGAGGTGTTTTTTTGTCCTTGTTCTGACAACATCGCATGGGGTTCTGACAACCCATTTTGTTTTGCCAAAATGGCGTAATGAATTTTGGTGGTACAATTCACTCGCCATTCAAAAACAAAATCAATCATAAAAAGCCTTCTGCAGTTATGTTTTTTTCCTATTCCCTACAAAAATATGAAGACATAGTAGTTAATGTAGTTAATTGAGGTTCATGGTTCAGAACATTTGAAACTTTAGCGGCCTGTTTCCCGGACACTGACTAAGCCTAGTCCAGGATTAAAAAACATTCTCAATCGAGAAACTCTTTTGAAATAGGTTTTTCAGAACTAGGTTTAATCTGTGTCTGGGAAACCGGCCCTAAAAGCTTGCCGTGAATTTACTGTCAGTCTGGTCTGGAATTTGCTTAACGTCCTGTTCTCAGCCAAACGTCTTAGTTTAGTTCAATTAATTAAGAGAGATACGTTTGATCACCTGAAATCAAGGGTTGGCTTAAACTCGAATAAAACGCGTGCACAGGCTGTAGTTGTGCAAATAAAGATAATGCCTAAGAGGCCTAAACATTGCTTAGGCAGATTTCCTTACAATTATGTCCCTAGGACGACATGTAACACACGACACAAGCAAAACATGGGGTGCACAATTGAAACGATACATGACAGACGCAAGGGGTAAAGAGCAAAAACATCTAAGTTGAGAAAGACAACAACATCTAGGCTAGTGTCTCAGCTGGAGTGCAGCAAACCAGACTAGAGTGCAGCAAACCACACTAGAGTGCAGTAACCTCAAAATGAACTCAAAATAAATACAAGAAACATCAGCTCTAAAACAGCAGTGCTCTCCACTCTAACACTACACCACAGAGGGGAGCTGTGTTTAGTGTGTTGGTGAGTCCTACCTGCGGTCAGGAAGAATGGGTACCCTCCAGCCCTTGATGAAGCTCAGGTTGCTGTCGGACAGTTCCACTTGAAGGGGGAGTTTGGGCACCCACACGGTCAGCTCCAGAGGGGCACTGAGGTGCTCGTAGCTGAAGATGACCCGGGCGTTCATGGAGCCCCGCGTCTCCTTCCCATTCACAAACACGTAGTCACAATTCATGGACACCTGTGAAAAACAAAGGTTAAGGGTCAATATATATGATAATGCATCTTCCGTTGACAGGTGATACAAGTGATATAGTACAGTATGGATGCAGGAGTAGAGTCCACCACCTAGTTTATTACATTGGATTTGCTGGTGCACAGCTTTTCTTAGATTCCGCTAAAGGAAACAGGGAAACCATGTCTTCCTTTTCGCTTACAGATTATTTTAATGTGGAATGTGTACTATTATTAGGTCACAATAATCCTCCTTTGTGAATGTTCCAATATTTTGCCACGAGAAGCTATATTTTTGTCATAATTTGAAATATCTGGGAACACAGTGTAAACAACACTACTTTAGGGTTTTCTCCTATCTAATTTGAGTCTCTTCTTGAGTGGATAAATTGGCCCAAAGTACAGTCTACTCTAAGCCTTTAAAAATCAGGTCCACGATCACCCCCCACCCACCACTATTTTCAGTGTAATGATTATACACAATTATGCGGAGACACATTGCAGAATATATATACTAACACAAGCTTTTTGGCAACAAATTATTCATATAATATGAAAGCTTAATACACCAGGTGCCCACACACAAAATTCTGTTTATTTATTTTTTTATCCTGCAGTTGTCTCCAAGAAATCACCCAGCGCGGAATTTCTCATAAATACCCATCCCTTTAATACTAAATTATTTACTGTAATAGATAGCAGGGTTTGCTTTTGGGATACCATTGATGATTTATCTGGCAGTAGGAGGCAGCTGACACTGTAATCAGAGGAGCTAATCTCCTGCAAATGGAGGTCGGGCTCTCCAGTCTTCTCAGGGTTGGGGATTCATCATAAGGGGGGGTAATAAAACACCCAGTCCATCCAGACAGGCCTCTCCTCTCTGCAATCCATACAGGCTGGGTGGGAAGCCTTCAGATAGAGGAGAGAGATTAGTATTTTCCCTAGTTTCCCTTCTTCTGGTAAATGAAGTTTTCAGATGATCTGCTATGAGACTTCAACGTCTTTAGCCACCTTTGTGGGATTTTGGGATCATCATTCTCTGGCAGAGATCTGGGATGTCAGCTGGAATCAGGGTAATATACTTTTTTCATACTGAATTATGATAATTAGGTTCTTGCTTGCCAGGCTTCGATACTGTACAGAGCAAAGGACATACACTATCTATACAAAGGTATGTGGACACCCCTTCAAATTAGTGGATTGGTTCTTTTCAGCCACACCCGTTGCTGACAGGTGTATAAAATTGAGCACACAGCCATGCAATCTCCATAGACAAACATTGGCAGTAGAATGGCCTTACTGAAGAGCTCAGTGACTTTCAACATGGCACCGTCATAGGATGCCACCTTTCCAACAAGTCAGTTCGTAACATTTCTGCCCTGCTAGAGCTGCCCCGGTCAACTGTAAGTGCTGTTATTGTGAAGTGGAAATGTCTAGGAGCAACAACTGCTCAGCCGCGCAGTGGTAGGCCACACAAGCTCACGGAACGCGACCGCCGAGTGCTGATGCCCGTAACGCGTACAAATCGTCTGTCCTCGGTTGCAACACTCACTACTGAGTTCCAAACTGCCTCTGGAAGCAACGTCAGCACAAGAACTGTTCATCGGGAGCATCAGGAAATGGGTTTCAAGCATTGGCTGGAGTGGTGTAAAGCTCACCGCCATTGGACTCTGGAGCAGTGGAAACGCGTTCTCTGGAGTGATGAATCACGATTCTGTGCTTCCAACTTTGTGGCAACAGTTTGGGAAAGGCCCTTTCCTGTTTCAGCATGACAATCAATCAATCAATTTTATTTTATATAGCCCTTCTTACATCAGCTAATATCTCGAAGTGCTTTACAGAAACCCAGCCTAAAACCCCAAACAGCTAGTAATGCAGGTGTAGAAGCACGGTGGCTAGGAAAAACTCCCTAGAAAGGCCAAAACCTAGGAAGAAACCTAGAGAGGAACCAGGCTATGAGGGGTGGCCAGTCCTCTTCTGGCTGTGCCGGGTGGAGATTATAACAGAACCATGCCAAGATGTTCAAAAATGTTCATAAGTGACAAGCATGGTCAAATAATAATCAGGAATAAATCTCAGTTGGCTTTTCATAGCCGATCATTAAGAGTTGAAAACAGCAGGTCTGGGACAGGTAGGGGTTCCATAACCGCAGGCAGAACAGTTGAAACTGGAATAGCAGCAAGGCCAGGCGGACTGGGGACAGCAAGGAGTCACCACGGCCGGTAGTCCCGACGTATGGTCCTAGGGCTCAGGTCTCTCAGTTGGCTTTTCATAGCCGATCATTAAGAGTTGAAAACAGCAGGTCTGGGACAGGTAGGGGTTTCGTAACCGCAGGCAGAACAGTTGAAACTGGAATAGCAGCAAGGCCAGGCGGACTGGGGACAGCAAGGTGTCAGCATGCCCGGTAGTCCTGACGTATGGTCCTAGGGCTCAGGTTCTCAGAGAGAAAGAGAGAACGAGAGAATTAGAGAGAGCATACTTAAATTCACACAGGACACTGGATAAGACAGGAGAAGTACTCCAGGTACAACCAACTAACCCCAGCCCCCCGACACATAAACTACTGCAGCATAAATACTGGAGGCTGAGACAGGAGCGGTCCGGAGACACTGTGGCCCCATCCGAAGAAACCCCCGGACAGGGCCAAACAGGAAGGATATAACCCCACCCACTCCGCCAAAGCACAGCCCCCGCACCACCAGAGGGATATCCTCAACCACCAACTTACAATCCTGAGACAAGGCCGAGTATAGCCCACAGAGGTCTCCACCACAGCACAAACCAAGGGGGGTTTGTCGAGATCGGTCTGGAAGAAACTGACTGGCCTGCACAGAACCCCCGACCCCATCGAACACCTTTGGGCGCAATTGGAACGCCAACTGAGAGCCAGGCCTAATCGCCCAACATCAGTGCCGACCTCACTAATGCTCTTGTGGCTGAATGGAAGCAAGTCCCCCAGCAATGTTCCAACATCTAGTGGAAAGCCTTCCCAGAAGAGTGGAGGCTGTTATAGCAGCAAAGGGGGGACCAACTCCATATTAATGCCCATGATTTTGGAATGAGATGTACGACGAGCAGGTGTCCACATACTTTTGGTCATGTAGTGTACCTGCACCCCTACATTCACACACACACACACACACACACACACACACACACACACACACACACACACACACACATACACACACACACACACACACACAAACAGAGACAGAAAGACAAGATTAGCTACCGTCAAACACAGTGACCCCTCCCACCTGTGATCTACCACTCTAGGCCTCCCCATCGCTACAATGCTAACACCAGCCTCCCTATCACTCTCACTCACCCTTGATAACTGCGCTAGCATAAACGATCCCAGCTCCTGCAGGCAGCTAATAAACTTGGCTGGCTAATTGCGAGTCAAAAGCTGTTAACGACTACGGGTGTCAGTAGCCCAGCGGGGCCCGTGAAAGTGCTCTCATGCATGGAGCCACGAGCTGTCATTGCTACACAGCCCTCTAATGTGCTGTGGCACCTTCCATGGTGCCAACAGATTGCCTTGGTAGGGTCGGGCAAAGGAAGACAGGGCAGGCACTACCCGCTAGGGCGGCATCCAGGCTCAGTTTAAACCAACAGACAGAGATTCAGGATCAAAAAGGATCACCACCCGCCTGCAGCACATTATATCCATATCTTTACTCCTTGGCAGCTCTGATAACAAAATGGATTCCAATACTGTATTGTGGGGCTTTGTTTTTCCACGGGTGGCTTAAGGGTTGTTTGGGTTTAACGTACTATTAATGCACGTTGAGGCGCATGCATGTGGAACACAGAAGGTTGGTGGGGTTCATTTGACCTGATAGTATTTATTCTACTGACTAACGCGTATGGATCTAATGAGAAACAATGAGCACCTTTTAGTGATGTAGATCCCATGCTGGCTCGCCTCTGCTTACACGCTTAACTACAACATGTGCCTCCAAACAGGATTTAGGCCTATCAATGCCACCTGTTTTCTTCCTGGAGGTGGAGCAGATGGAAAAATAACTTGGGCTGTGTTCATTAGCGCACGCAACGGAAAACATTTTAAAATGTTTTGCAACAGAAAGCGAAATCAAGCGTTCTGGTACAAGTTCCGGTAGTCCGTCCCTGTTTCAGTTTGTTTAACTTTTCGTTTGGTGCCCAATGAACACACCCCAGTTGGGTTACTGTTGCCCTGTAGTGGCCATTATGAAAACCTACTTTGATTGATGGAAGGTACAGTAAGATAATCAATAGACTTCTCTTTAAAAATACCCTATAACTAATTAATCGACTGAAGGAGCTCTTTGTGAAACACAATGCGTTTCATTGCTTAATCTCTCAAAACCAGTTTGTAGTAGGATATAATCATAAAAAATGATTTCTGGGCCTGCATGCTCTCATTGACTGGATTATGTCCTCATTGTGAGGCCATCAACAATAATACAAACTTCTTCAAGACCTCTCATATACAATAGCACAACAGACAACAATGAAGACATTAGACCACTCAGGTGTACTTATCTCACTGCCTCACAAAGCCTTTCTTATTTAAGCCTGGTCGTTGGCTGAAGGTGAATGTGTCACATTGGTGTGAGTGCAGAATGGAGGAAACCGAGGGCTTGGCAGGGCAAGGGTTGGATGACCACTGGCATGGAACAGGGCGCTCCGCCGCCGCCTCAGATGGCCACAGTGACGCGCACACACAGCCCTGGGAGAAAGGATCAGCTGGGGGAGTCATGTCTCCCGCTCGCTGACAAATCCCCACAGGGTCCTCAGCCCTCTCCTCCTCTCGCCCAGCCTCCCTCTCCCATCCCTGTGCCTTCCTCCCCACCCTGCACAACACAACATAAAATAGCACAATAAACCCCGTCTGAGCAGAGCACAGATGTGTGCTTTAATAACCAACCCATCCTACTGTGCTCACACACACACACACCACTGTACAGTCAAATGGGATTGGGTTATCCGCCAGCGCTGACATATACTGTGGCCTATTTATTTCAAAGGAGGAGAAACAAACAAACAAATAAACGCCTCAGCAAAGAGAAATGAGAGCAGCATAACCTTTTCCAGAAGTTGGGAACAAAAACAGAACAATGGTAGGTTGGCGAATAGCCAAAGCAAAAAATATAAAATAAATGCTTTGTTTAAAAAAACATCCCAAAAATTAAACAGCCTACAGTATGTGCACATGGTGCAGCTTGGTTTATATGACAATACATTCTCTATGTGTTTTACTTATAAACCGAGCAAAGCCTATAGTTTGGAGTGTTCCACAGATTCACCTAGGCTACGCAAATAGAATAATAGAATAGAGTAATCTGATTAGAACAGATCTGCATTAGAGTGCTGTGTATGAATAATGTGGCACCACATAATGTGGCACGTCTTTATGAACCTTTCTTTCGTATTGGGTGGAGTGTTTTATAGAACTGTCAGGGCTCATATACGTCTCGGCTTGAAGGCCTCATCTTGCATTAGCCTCCAAAGTTCAATGGCATGGGCAGTGAAGCGAGGCCTATTCAATAACACGAGCTAATGCAGTGCGCCTTGAAACCATTCTAAACCTTCTCACAAACAGATTAATGGCAAAATGTCATGCTTTTGATTTGCGCTCTGATATATAGATCATAGTCTTAACACAAATATGAATGTCAGAATAAGATCAGGAGTGGTCTGTATATTCTTGCTGTATTTTACAATTGATGCTTTTCCCTCCACTTATTCTGAACACATTTGCATTTATTATTGTGCATTCTGCTTTCGATAATCCCAGGTGATAATCTCAAACGAACGGAAACGCTTAAATCAACGTAAGAAAATGTTGTATCATTTTTCTCTCTTTATCACGTATCATTTTCTCACATGTTCTGTAAGGTGTTGTGATGCCATCATCAAACGTGCTCCGAGAGAATCAACAAATAATGTTGGATTACATTTCAGAGGTTGCAGCCTCCTGTATTCAACTCTTTCTACAGCTAAATGGGATTTACCCCTGCTGATTATGGGGTATGATGGCAAAATGTTGGTCCTTCTTTAATCCACAAATGGGAGTTGATGTTGTATTCTACCACTGTGGGCTCCCAACGGGCCAGTGTTGTGTTTGTGACTCATCCCAGGACACTAGCATCGTCTCCTTGCCTCCAGTCATCCAGTGGTGGAAAAAGTACCCAATTGTCATACTTGAGTAAAAGTAAAGATACCTTAATAGAAAATGACTCAAGTAAAAGTGAAAGTCACCCAGTAAAATACTACTTGAGTAAAAGTCTAAAAGTATTTGGTTTTAAATATACTTAAGTAAAAGTAAAAGTTGTCAAAAAGATAAATAGTAAAGTAAAGTACAGATACCCTAAAAAACTACTTAAGTAGTACTTTCAAGTATTTTTACTTAAGTACTTTACACCACTGCAGTCATCCTACATGGCCAAGGCAGCGTCCCAAATGGCACCCTATTCCATATTTAGTGTAGTAATTTTGACCAGGGCCTCTGGTAAAAATGTGTGCACTAAATAGGGAATAGGGTGCCATTTGGGACGCTGCCTTGGCCATGTAGGATGACTGCAGTGGTGTAAAGTACTTAAGTCAATGGAAATGGATGCCTTGCACCAGATAATGCAGCTAAAGTAAACTCTAAGGTCTGGAGACATGGTGGCAACCAGACTAGACCAGACTAGGCCAGACTAGACTAGAGAAGAGAAGTGTTTCAAAAGCATCCTTCATAGCTATTACTGTGCTTTGTAGCCTATTGATTTTGGTGTACCAGTATGAACATCCATTGATTAGTCCGTGGTGGGACAGCCATATAATGAGGTTTTGATGTTCGCATGATGGTATATTAAAGTGTGCTGCAGGTCCATTAGGGTGTGTACGAGTGAGCTGGGATTCCATTTGGTATCAGATGCATTACCAAGATCATTCTCAGAGGGATAGGGTTGCAAAATTCTGGTAATTTCCCCCAGAATTCTCAGGTTTTCCAGAAATCCCAATAGTGAAAACCTGGGAATTTGGGGAAAGTTACTGGAATTTTGCAACCTAAGTGGGAATCTACTGTACCATACCTTGACAATGTCTTCGTTAGATGACTTGCACTCTACGAAGGACGAGACGTCTGTGACGACTCCACTCATTTCAATAGAGACCACTTTCACGGGAATGGCCACGGTTCGGCCGGTCAGTATCGCAGTGTTAATGATTTCGGTGTCCTGTAGAGTTTAAAGGAGAGAGGGAACAAACATGAAACAGTGTTAGATAGTGTCCATCGCTATTATATTTCACCGGGTACTTCCAATATGTACTTTTCAAAAATAAAGTCCAGAAGAGTTCCACTGGAAGCCATTCTCAATGGTCGGCCGGGTTTGATTTTGATCCATTTCATCACTCAAAGTACAGACGTAGGATCTTATTTTGAGTTTGCTACAGCAGGAAAATAATCCTGTATCGACAGGAAATGTGAATTGTTATGTGGATTATAACTGACATTATAATAGACATTTTTGTAGGGGTTGATACATTTTCGTAAGGGTAAATCAGCTCGGAAATTTAAAAGTGGAAATTACAAACTTCAGAAGCCTTTTTAAAGCTGAAATATACTACAAGTTCAACATTTCCTGTACTGCACAAAGGGAATGTTTAAAAAATATATGTTTTCCCCTCCGAGCTGCATTCTGCTCCAAATGACGCTAGAACAAAAAGGAAAGAAGTTCGCGTTGACAATGTATGCTAAGTAATTCCTTCTTCATCAAGCGGATGCAAAAATGAAGAAGTGACAAAGGAAAGTATATTTTAATGGCCCTATAAAACATAACGTTGTCCTCAAAACCTTTGTATTTGTCCTCACAATCTTGGTTACTGTTAGTGAATCTGTGAACTAAGGCATCAAACAACAACTATGAAGTCTAGTGTTGCTAATAAATTCCTGAAATCTCATTGCTGGGGACTAAAAACTGACTTGAGAACTGATTATAAACAGGGCCAAGTCCGTCAGCAGATTTACACTTTTATCATGACTCCAGTGATATAGAAACAGCCAATTTAAATGAGCACTGAGCCTTGAATTGGGCGACTGTTAATAAATTCATTATTTTGGGCTATGCGGGGGTAAGGAGTTGCACTCTAATTTGTGTCCTTCGTGGCCCCCTAGAGAAAACCCAAATCATGTAAATGTTCCTTTGACTTCAATCAAAACACCACCATGCTCAAGTCTTAGAGGCAAAACAGTATTACTTAATGTGGTGTAATCTAAAAGAATGCAGCATCTAAAAGAGTAATAATGTTGCTTCTGGAGGCATTTATGTTGATGACCTCCTCTAATTTGCAGTGCCCTAAAGCTGGCACTCAAATAGGAGAGTTTACTTGGCGTGATACATGCCTATGCTCACTGACAATGAGTGCAAATCTTAGGTTGTGTGTGCCCTTCAAAAACCAATACATACTGTATGGACTTACTGCTGTCCATAGCAGGTAATCTCACAATATAACTTCCAAACGATTTGAAACTAGAACCTTTGAAGCTAGAATGATTTAAAATCTAGAAGAACTCACAATGGTCAGGTCCTGCCCAAATCAAATTAGCTGGTGCTCTATTTGAATATTGATGACATTTTACCTGTTGATACATTTGTTCATAATACAATATGCTTGTCAAGTAATTATCCAGTGAGGAAAATGTGTTAACCTAGCCTCTGAGTTTCCTGCTAAAGAATAGCCACTGCAGACCAATGGCAGCCCACTGGGCACACACTGGTTAAATCAATGTTGTTTCCACAATATATCATTGAAATTACGTTGAACCAACATGGAATAGACGTTGAATTGAGAGTCCTCTGACATTGACAAATTATGGGACGCAGAAAAGAGCTCAACTCTTTTTCTTCTCAACAAACCGCAACTGCCACCTTATAGTAAAACATCTCTGTTTCTCATTTTCACGTGCCAATGGTATTCTGTTGCCCAGCTAATGTGCAAAATGTGAATGGGGGCCTGAGAATTTATGGTGGCATTAAGTGGTAGCCACAGTGTCCGGAGTAATGAGTGAGAGCTTATCGTGAACACAGTAGGGGGAGAGCTATCAATAACACGTAGGAGGGGATTTCAAAGTCATCAAACATTTTATAGCCTGTGAAACATTTACATTTGACATTTTAGTCATTTAGCAGACGCTCTTATCCAGAGCGACTTACAGTTAGTGAGTGCATACATTTTCATACTGGCCCCCCGTGGGAAACGAACCCACAACCCTGGCGTTGCAAGCGCCAAGGTTAACGCTTTTATACTCCATGTACTAAGACACACAGTAAGAAAACGATCTGTTAGTGTACACACAAGACACGACTACTCCAGCCCCAATAAACGGGACTGAGACAACTATCAGTCTAATATAATAATACACTGCGGAAATAAAACATTTTATTATACTGCTCCTATAACAACGACTAGTATTGTCGATTAACGACTACTAGTTTAGCTTCGTCCATGTGAACAGTGTTGTTTTAGATTTAAACAGGGGAAATGAAAGAAGCAGGGTACACTTTAATCCAAGTAACCAAATGACAAGCAGTGAGAGAATGAATGAAGCTTGACAGCTCCACAGTTGTTGAGTTTTGATGGAGGCCTTAAGACCGAGCCGATTAGCCAGCGAAACCTATCAAAGCCAAACCTCTGCTGCTTTCTGCGCCACGGCTCTCACTTCCCACTCCTCATGGAAATTATTGAAACGCCACGTCAGACGCGCAAAACCTGTGGTGTATGCACGTGTGTGTGTGCGCCGTGCGACTTCGTGCCACAAGGGCCTCGGCAAAGACAACGCCCATGTTTTATTTATTATCTGTTCGCTACTGCGGCAGAAAGAAGCAGTGGTGGAGCCAGCAACACAGTACCCCGCTATTCCCCTCCTCATCTCCCTCTCCACCTCCCCCATCCCTCGTTAATAAGAAGCCCCTGAGAGGGCTCTCTGACGCGGGGTGGTAATTGCGCCAAGACTGTAGGGGCCAGGGGGACCTGGCTGGGGCCCTGACAGGACTAATGTGATGGAGCCTGATTTAACCACATCCTCCTGGAAGACACCACTACTCTGCACTGTAAATTCACCCACCTCCTTCGTTCCTCCTCCTCCCCCCTCCCTCGCTACCATCTCCCCACTCCCTCGCCTCCTCCTCCCCAGTTGTAGTGGCTCAGCTCTGGCTGGCAGTGAATCTGCTTAGCAAAGCTTTCACGTCCTGGGATTTGTTTTTTTTCTCCATCCCTCTCTTTCTCCCTCACGCCTCCCTCCCTCTCTCCCTCGTTTGTTCATGCTAGGACTAAATCAGAGAGGGGATTCATTTTGTGCACATGGCTTGCCATGTTCTTGTCCCTCGTCTGTTTCGTTTTTTTGTTACTCAAGGTAAAATGCATCTTGTGTTTTTCTCCCCAGATTGCCTCATCCTGCTGTTTCCCAAATCAGTGGCTGCAGAACAAATACTGATCTGAGCCTTCTGGTTTCTATCAAGCTCTCAGAGGATGTGTGCAGTGGTAGCAGAAGCCTTCTGGTTTCTATCAAGCTCTCAGAGGATGTGTCCAGTGGTAGCAGAAGCCTTCTGGTTTCTTTCAAGCTCTCAGAGGATGTGTCCAGTGGTAGCAGAAGCCTTCTGGTTTCTATCAAGCTCTCAGAGGTTGTGTGCAGTGGTAGCAGAAGCCTTCTGGTTTCTTTCAAGCTCTCAGAGGATGTGTCCAGTGGTAGCAGAAGCCTTCTGGTTTCTTTCAAGCTCTCAGAGGCTGTGTGCAGTGGTAGCAGAAGCCTTCTGGTTTCTTTCAAGCTCTCAGAGGATGTGTGCAGTGGTAGCAGAAGCCTTCTGGTTTCTTTCAAGCTCTCAGAGGATGTGTGCAGTGGTAGCAGAAGCCTTCTGGCTTCTATCAAGCTCTCAGAGGCTGTGTGCAGTGGTAGCAGAAGCCTTCTGGTTTCTTTCAAGCTCTCAGAGGCTGTGTGCAGTGGTAGCAGAAGCCTTCTGGTTTCTATCAAGCTCTTAGAGGCTGTGTGCAGTGTTAGACACAAAGTGCTGAGTGCATTATGTCTACTGCCTTGCTGCTACTGTTACTGTTACAATAATTAGACAGAGAGACCTGAGAATGTGTGGCGTTAGATTCTGCCTGGGTCAAATGGCACCCTATTCCCTATATAGTGCATTACTTTTGACCAGAGTCCTATGGGTCCTGGTCAAAAGTAGTGCACTATGAAGGGAATAAGGTGCCAATTGGGACGCAGTCTCTTTCTCTCCTCTACACAACAGTACATGAAGGAGAAACAGTGAAACACTGCAGCTGATAATGAATGAAATGGCGCAGGTTGTCTCGGCTGTTGCTATTTTTTGCTATTCCTCACGCGTTGGCCTTTCTATGACCCCGGCTCCTTTCAGCTGAACTCCTATCCTCATCGCTCTGCCTGACACCTCTAACAAAGCCCTCGAAGCACACCGAGGTCATGTTCCTCTTTGCTTATTAACCTCTGTAGTTGAGTGTGTAAAAAACGTGTCTTCAGTACCTGGGCTGAGAGAGCTAAGTGTCATTATAACATTTACCCAAGCAGTTGAATTGTAATATCCAAATAATGAAGTCTCTCCCCCTGAGACTTCTAGAGACTTTCCACAGGCTCCCTTCACCAAGTAAGGGGAGGTGAAACCACATAGGAGGCGACTTGACCCTTCAGGACTGGCCCTCTACCTTCCTATTACTTATTTAATGTCCCTCGTTTCCACAATCGGATTTTACTGCCTACTATAGTAATTGCCCCTTTTCATGAGATAGGAGTGGAGGGGCCAGACAGACTCTTAGCATGATGTGCCATTACTTGGTGGCCTTGGCAGCCTTCTCTTAGCAGGTGCATGGAGCTAGTGAGAGAGAACCTCAAGTGTTGATAAGCATGCTTATTTATGACAATGGGGATCGAAGGTCCTTTAATGAAACTGGAGGCAAACTTATTTTCTTGCATGAGAGATCTGAATTGAACAGTTGTGGAAAGTGTAACAATGGACAGATTCAACTGATATGAACACTATTATAGCATACCGTATGTTATGTCACAGGTTACTCACCATGGAGAGTGGGATGATAGCCTGGATGTCCTTCTGCACCACGGTCAACTCAGTCACCACCTTCTCCGAGTCCGGAGGCGGGTTCTGGCCGCGGTAGTCGATGTTCCAGTTGATCCTCCTGGTGACCGATTGGCTGGTGAAGTTCTCCATCTCAAAGTCCAGTTGCATCACCTCGATATTAGCGAGCGAATCCCTGTGGGGCCGGGAATGGAATAATTGAGCAATTAAAGCATTATACGTCAATAACAGCAATCTGTTACCAAAAACACAGTAGGATCCAGCACCAAATCCAGCATTTCATTCATTTACAACAGGCTTAATGGGGTCAGGGCTGCATTTGATCATTAAATATGCTAATGAGTAGGCCATCGGCACAAGCAGCTGTTCTGTCATGTATTAGGCATTTTGTATTGGAACAGTCAGCAAATGAAACAATCAGGCTGCTGCTTGTGCACATCTGTTGTTTTGGAATAACCAATGAGGTCCAGAAATATGCCATTCCTATCGGCTTTTAGGAGCTACCTGACCAGGCATGAGCATGTATGTCAGAGAGTTTTTGATGTTTGAGGGTGTTTATCAAGAGAGATGAACATTAACAGATGATAGGGAGGCAGGTAACCTAGCGGTTAGAGCTTTGGGCCAGTAATCGAAAGGTCGCTGGTTCAAATACCCGAGCCGACAAGGTGAAAAATCTGTCCATTTACCCTTGAGCATGGCACGTAACGCTAGTTTGCTCCAGGGATACCGTACTACTATGGCTGACCCTGTAAAACAACACATTTCACTGCACCTATCCAGTGTATGTAACAAAACATCTTATTTTTATTTGATAATTGCAGTGCACCAACATCGTTCAAAACATTTATAAATGAAGGAGGCATGAGAAGCCTTCACATTGTCAGCCTCAGGTGATTCATCACCTAAATGAATGTGACTGAACTCTGGAAACACCAAAAGTGAGTTGAACTTCTTTCAAGGTGATCAACGAGTCTTTGATAAGCTATGCTTTGATAAAGACTTCACGGTCGAAACGTGACAGCTTTTTAATAAAAGAGCACCATGACATAAACTACTAATCATTTGAGAAAAAAGTGAATGCCCCCCCTTGTAATCAATGGGGCTGTCCTGACCAGCTGCGTGTGTTGCGAAAGTGAGCACGCGTCCTAGATTTGCCAGAACCGAGTTTGGGAAACCCTGCAATACATAATCTGTTCAAGACGTTACAACTGTCTCAATGGGTGTCAATAATCAGTCAATGAAACGGCAAAACCTTTTCATTACATTTCCATGATCATTACCATAGCCCATATACAGTGGGGAGAACAAGTATTTGATACACTGCCGATTTTGCAGATTTTCCTACTTACAAAGCATGTAGAGGTCTGTAATTTTTATCATAGGTACACTTCAACTGTGAGAGACGGAATCTAAAACAAAAATCCAGAAAATCACATTGTATGATTTTTAAGTTATTAATTTGCATTTTATTGCATGACATAAGTATTTGATACATCAGAAAAGCAGAACTTAATATTTGGTACAGAAACCTTTGTTTGCAATTACAGAGATCATACGTTTCCTGTAGGTCTTGACCAGGTTTTCACACACTGCAGCAGGGATTTTGGCCCACTCCTCCATACAGACCTTCTCCAGATCCTTCAGGTTTCGGGGCTGTCGCTGGGCAATACGGACTTTCAGCTCCCTCCAAAGATGTTCTATTGGGTTCAGGTCTGGAGACTGACTAGGCCACTCCAGGACCTTGAGATGCTTCTTACGGAGCCACTCCTTAGTTGCTCTGGCTGTGTGTTTCGGGTCGTTGTCATGCTGGAAGACCCATCTTCAATGCTCTTACTGAGGGAAGGAGGTTGTTGGCCAAGATCTCGCAATACATGGCCCCATCCATCCTCCCCTCAATACGGTGCAGTCGTCCTGTCCCCTTTGCAGAAAAGCATCCCCAAAGAATGATGTTTCCACCTCCATGCTTCACGGTTGGGATGGTGTTCTTGGGGTTGTACTCATCCTTCTTCTTCCTCCAAACACGGCGAGTGGAGTTTAGACCAAAAAGCTATATTTTTGTCTCATCAGACCACATGACCTTCTCCCATTCCTCCTCTGGATCATCCAGATGGTCATTGGCAAACTTCAGACGGGCCTGGACATGCGCTTGCTTGAGCAGGGGGACCTTGCCTGCGCTGCAGGATTTTAATCCATGGCGGCGTAGTGTGTTACTAATGGTTTTCTTTGAGACTGTGGTCCCAGGTCTCTTCAGGTCATTGACCAGGTCCTGCCGTGTAGTTCTGGGCTGATCCCTCACCTTCCTCATCATCATTGATGCCCCACGAGATGAGATCTTGCATGGAGCCCCAGACCGAGGGTGATTGACCGTCATCTTGAACTTCTTCCATTTTCTAATAATTGCGCCAACAGTTGTTGCCTTCTCACCAAGCTGCTTGCCTATTGTCCTGTAGCCCATCCCAGCCTTGTGCAGGTCTATAATTTTATCCCTGATGTCCTTACACAGCTCTCTGGTCTTGGCCATTGTGGAGAGGTTGGAGTCTGTTTGATTGAGTGTGTGAACAGGTGTCTTTTATACAGGTAACGAGTTCAAACAAGTTCAGTTAATACAGGTAATGAGTGGAGAACAGGAGGGCTTCTTAAAGAAAAACTAACAGGTCTGTGAGAGCCGGAATTCTTACTGGTTGGTAGGTGATCAAATACTTATGTAATGCAATAAAATGCAAATGAATTACAGAAAAATCATACAATGTGAATTTCTGGATTTTTGTTTTAGATTCCGTCTCTCACAGTTGAAGTGTACCTATGATTAAAATTACAGACCTCTACATGCTTTGTAAGTAGGAAAACCTGCAAAATAGGCAGTGTATCAAATACTTGTTCTCCCCACTGTATGTGCATAGTCCCAGACAGTTATGGCTAGCACACATGCAGTAGAGTGGTCAAACATACAATGTGAACAACCCCTCCTACCATTTCAAACATCCATTACTTTAACCACATGAACAGTAGACATGTGTACTCGCACGTGTGTTAGTTTCACCTAGGCAAAGATTAACTTTTCACCCTGTTTCATTCCATGCAATTTATATGCACTAAAACATTCAACCCCTTCTGCTTTTAAATTACTTATCTTCTTCTAAGATGGTATAAAACTATTGAATCAATTGTGGAATGAAGTACCAGCAGACCAACATACTATATGTTTTATATACCACCATTACTATTGCTCCAAGCTTCGAAACCATCCCATCTGAAAGACATATTCTGCATTGCACTTCGAAATGGGTTTCAGCAGTGTAGGCCTACAGTAGGTTCCTGGTTTACAAGACCATTACAGCCACACTTGACCTGGATCTGAAATGAACGATGCTGCTATCTCCCCTCGGCAGAGAGAAAAGAAGTCTGCCATTTAAAGGGAAAATGCCAATGTCGTAATGAAGACGGGGAGCCGAGTCCCTATCTCCTGTACCACACTCCTCACAAAGGGCCTTACTGGAAACAGCATGATGAGAGCTGACAGCCTAAATGACTTCTGCCTGTTTGTCTCAACATCACTCATGGAATATTCCTACTTATTTATCTGTGACACTCCTCACAAAGCAGGTAGCTTGGCCAGACACTCGACAACTAGCACTGAGAAAACCAGACACCCGAATCGCTCATGTGGGGAATAAGAGTTACACAGGGGTGGAAATGGAGTTAATGCGCTAAGGATATGTTGTGTGGGTGACGTGTCCTCTTCAAATGGAAGGCCTTGTGGGGTTAACAATGCCCTTTCTGTGCACCCTGGTTAGCTTTACTAGCCCATGCTTAGACTTTTACATAAGTAGGGCTTCCATGCTCAGATCAGGCCCCCGCTGAGCTGATTAGCAGGATAGTTTCATTGGGTCAACTTCCTCAGAGGCGTAGCTAGTTATTCAACACAACACCACAGCAGGGTCCTATAGAACGTCAAGGGGAGGGATGCATTACTGAACAATATCTACCTGCTGGAAGATCCCTGATCCCTCTCATGGATCACTGATGGGGTTGTGTTAGTGCGGTGTTTCCCAACTCCGGACCTCGAGTACCCCAACAGCACACATTTCTGTTGTAGCCCCGGACAAAAACACCTGATTCAACTTGTAATGAGCTTGATAATTACTTGACAAGTAGAATCAGGTGTGCTTGTCCCGGGGCCAAAACTAAAATATGTACTGGTGGGGGGTACTCAAAGACCAGAGTTGGGAAACACTATCAGAGAATGCTTCAAGTTCTAGGTAGATATGTATTATTGTCGGCCATCAGTATTAAACAACCTGAATGACCTCTGGGAAACACCTTGATCATTTTAGAGTCCCATATCTAACATGGATTGGTTAGTGTCAATTAGAATCAGCCCTGTTGGATGTATTTATATTAGCTGCTGCCAAGGCTCTTTTTGGGGTCTAGCAAACATTAATGCAGTTATATACAATTTAAAAAACATTACATTACATTTCACAACAGATTTCACAACACATTAAGTGTGTGCCCTCAGGCCACTACACATATATACAACACAAAATCCATGTGTACGTGTGTGTATAGTGCGTATGTTATCGTGTGTGTGTATTCGTGAGTCTGTGCGTGTGTGTCTCTTCACAGTCCCCGCTATTCCATAAGGTGTATTTTTATCTGTTTTTTTTTATTACATTTTACTGCTTGCATGAGTTACTTGATGTGGAATAGAGTTCCATGTAGACATGGCTCTATGTAGTACTGTGCACCTCCCACAGTATGTTCTGGACTGTGAAGAGACCTCTGGTGGCATCTTTGGGGTATGCATGGGGTGTCTGAGCTGTGTGCTAGTTGTTTAAACAGACAGCATGTCAATACTTCTTACAAATACAAGTAGTGATGAAGTCAATCTCTCCTCTACTTTGAGCCAGGAGAGATTGACATGCATATTATTCATGTTAACTCTCCGTATACATTTAAGGGCCAGCCATGCTGCCCTGTTCTGGGCCAATTGTAATTTTCCTAAGTCCCTCTTAGTGGAACCTGACCACACGACTGGACAGTAGTCCAGGTGCGACAAAACAAGGGCCTGTAGGACCTGCCTTGTTGATAGCGTTGTTAAGAAGGCAGAGGAGCACTTTATTATGAACAAACCTCTCCCCGTCTTAGCTACTGTTGCATCAATATGTTTTGACCATGACAGTTTACAATCCAGGGTTACTTCAAGCAGTTTAGTCTCCTCAACTTGCTCAATTTTCACATTATTCATTACAAGATTTAGTTGAGGTTTAGGGTTTAGTGAATGATTTGTCCCAAATACAATGCTTTTAGTTTATGAAATATTTAGAACTAACTTATTTCTTGCCACCCATTCTGAAACTGACTGCAGCTCTTTTTTAAGTGTTGCAGTTATTTCACTTGCTGTGGTAGCTGACGTGTATAGTGTTGAGTCACAGGCTTTACTCAGAGCCAGTGGCAGGCCATCAGTAAAGATTGAAAAAAGTAAAGGGCCTTGACAGCTGCCCTGGGGAATCCCTGAATCTACCTGGATTATGTTGGAGAGGCTTCCATCAAAGAACACCCTCTGTGTTCTGATAACAGGTAACTCTCGATCCACAATATAGCAGTGGATGTAAAGCCATAACACATGTTTTTCCAGAAGCAGATTATGATCGATAATGTCAAAAGCTGCACTGAATTCTAACAAAACAGCTCCCACAATATTTTTATTATCAATTTCTCTCAGCCAATCATCAGTCATTTGTGTATGTGCTGTACATGTTGAATGCCCTTCCCTATAAGCGTGCTGAAAATCTGTTGATTTGTTTACTGTGAAATAGCATTGTATCTGGTCAAACACAATTTTTTCAAAAAGTTTACTAAGGGTTGGTAAAAGGCTGATTGGTCAACTGTTTGTGCCAGTCAAGGGTGCTTTGCTATTCTTGGGTAGCGGAATGACTTTTGTTTCCCTCCAGGCCTGAGGGCACACACTTTCCTGTAGGCTTAGATTGAAGAGATGGCAATATCATCCGCTATCATCCTCAGTAATTGTCCATCTATGTTGTCAGACCCAACTTGACTATCACCCTGTAGCACTCACTTCTGTCATCATGAAGTGCTTTGAGAGGCTAGTTAAGGATCATATCACTTCCACCTTAACTGACACCCTAGACCCACTTCAATTTGCATACTGTCCCAATAGATACACAGACGATGCAATCGCCATCGCACTGCACACTGCCCTTTCCCATCTGGACAAGAGGAATACCTATGTAAGAATGCTGTTCATCGACTATAGCTCAGCCTTCAACACCATAGTACCCTCCAAGCTCATCATTAAGCTCGGGGCCCTGGGTCTGAACCCCGTCCTGTGCAACTGGGTCCTGGACTTCCTGGGGCCGCCCCCAGGTGGTGAAGGTAGGAAACAAATAATCCTCCTCCTCACCTTGACCCGACATTGCTTGTCCTAATATTTATATATTTCTTAATTCCATTATTTTACTTTTAGATTTGTGTGTATTGTTGTCAATTGTTAGATACTACTGCACTGTTGGAGCTAGGAACACAAGCATTTCGCTACATCCGCAATAACATCTGTTAAATATGTATATGTGACCAATAACATTTGATTTGACAGACAACATTTTTTCACCTCTTCCACACTCACTTTAGAGAATTTACAATTACAATGCTTGTCTTTCTTGATTTGGTCAGTTATGCATGGAGTGTAGGTTCAGAATTTGTTGTTGGCATGTCATGCCTAAGTTTGCTAATCTTGCCAATAAAAAAATCATTAAAGTAGTTTTGTGATGAATGAGCCATCTGATTCAATAAATGATGGAGCAGAGTTCGCCATAAAAATTGTAAATTCCTCATCAATCTACGGAGATTTAACAGTCTTTTTCTTAGTGGGTGCATGCTTATTAGTAACTGGAATAAGCTATTTCAGTGCAGCGTCTGGTTGCTCCTCATTACACACCACAGACCAGCAAATATTCCAAACATCTTTAATATAGGAATCATTACAAAATGTATTGTATGATCTCTTATAGACAATATTAGGCCCAGCCTTTGGAACTTTGTTTTTTCTAGATATGGCTACTATATTATGATCACTACATCCGATGGATTTGGATACTGCTTTAGAGCAGATTCCTGCAGCATTAGTAAAGACGTGATCAATACTTGTGGATGATTTCATTCCTGTGCTGTTTGTAAATACCCTAGTTGGTTGACTGATAACCTGAACCAGGTTGCAGGCACTGGTTACAGTTTGAGTGGGCAGCTTGATGAAAGCCAGTCAATATTTAGGTCACCCAGAAAATATACTTCTCTGTTGATATCAGATACATTATCAAGCATTTCACACATATTATCCAGATACTGACTGTTAGCACTTGGTGGTCTATAGCAGCTTCCCACAAGAATGGGCTGATGAGGCAGGTGAACCTGTAGGCATATTACTTCAACATAATTTGACATGAGATCCTCTAAGCTTTACAGGAATATGATTTTGAACATAAACAGCAACACCTCCACCATTGGCATTATTGTCTCTTCTGAAGATGTTGAAACCATGTATTGCTACCACTGTATCATTAAAAGTATTATCTAAGTGAGTTTCAGAGATAGTCAGTATATGAATGTTATCTGTTACTAGCAAGTTATCGACTTCATGAACCTTGTTTCTTGGGCTACATATGTTCTTGTGGGTTATTTTTAGCACTTTTCTGGGATTCTTGATTGTTTTTTATTGCTTTACTGGGAGGCTTACCAGAGGTAGACATGACAGTGATATTTATGCTTGAGCTGATAGTGCAGGGTAAGCTGCACACAGTGGACTTCCTACTAGGGCAAACCACCTCAGTGCTAACAGTATAACTCAGGTTCATACGCGCATGATTACTGAATACAAGAGCTGTAGGATGATAGAGGCATTCAGGAGAGTTATAGGGATATTACTTACATTATGACTGCCAACGACCCTGGGAAAAATGTACATTTGCAGCAGCACTACGACAGCTCAGCGACACAATGGTAGGGGTTATCTGAGCAGGGCATGGGTCACTGATAAGTCATTGCCTCAAAGCAGCCTTGAAATGCGCGGCCAGGGTCCAAGATGATTTGGATGGGCTCCATTACTCCTGTAGAGCATCTTCTGTTTCCAAAAGGTGTCAAAGTTATCTATAAAACGTATGTCAACAGAGCTACAGTACCGGGCCTGAAATAATTGGCCGCTTTTTGGAATCTTTCAGAGCTAGAATCAGTTCTTTAAAATCAATTTTCAGCAGTTCCGAGCTATCCCTCCTAATGTTGTTTGACCCCACATGGACAACAACAGCTCCAGCACCCGGCAGCTGTCGTAGAATGGTTGGAAGCACCCTTGCAATGTCCCGTACTCATACTCCAGGATAGCAAAGGATTTTTGTCCCGGGAATCGAGATGTTTCTCACCATAGAGCTGCCGATGATGACAGCTAGTGAAATGGCTGAGGAAGTCAGGCCTTTCTTTTGCCTCGAGTGGTTTAGAAGACCCCTCGAGAGACCGATGGACCCCACCTATCTTTCAACAATTACACTTCACCCCATGCTCCAGGAATAATTAGCTACCAAACCTGGGTTCAAATTCTTCAAATAGCCTACAGTTTTGAAGCTTTCCATTTCTTCCAGTAAGAGTGTGTACAGATACAGTGGGGAGAACAAGTATTTGATTTTGCAGGTTTTCCTACTTACAAAGCATGTAGAGGTCTGTAATTTTTTATCATAGGTACACTTCAACTGTGAGAGACGGAATCTAAAACAAAAATCCAGAAAATCACATTGTATGATTTTTAAGTAATTAATTTGCATTTTATTGCATGACATAAGTATTTGATCACCTACCAACCAGTAAGAATTCCGGCTCTCACAGACCTGTTAGTTTTTCTTTAAGAAGCCCTCCTGTTCTTCACTCATTACCTGTATTAACTGCACCTGTTTGAACTCGTTATCTGTATAAAAGACACCTGTCCACACACTCAATCAAACAGACTCCAACCTCTCCACAATGGCCAAGACCAGAGAGCTGTGTAAGGACATCAGGGATAAAATTGTAGAACTGCACAAGGCTGGGATGGGCTACAGGACAATAGGCAAGCAGCTTGGTGAGAAGGCAACAACTGTTGGCGCAATTATTAGAAAATGGAAGAAGTTCAAGATGACGGTCAATCACCCTCGGTCTGGGGCTCCATGCAAGATGGGGCATCAATGATCATGAGGAAGGTGAGGGATCAGCCCAGAACTACACGGCAGGACCTGGTCAATGACCTGAAGAGAGCTGGGACCACAGTCTCAAAGAAAACCATTAATAACACACTACGCCGTCATGGATTAAAATCCTGCAGCGCACAAGCCAGCGCAAGCCAGCGCATGTCCAGGCCCGTCTGAAGTTTGCCAATGACCATCTGGATGATCCAGAGGAGGAATGGGAGAAGGTCATGTGGTCTGATGAGACAAAAATAGAGCTTTTTGGTCTAAACTCCACTCGCCGTGTTTGAAGAAGGATGAGTACAACCCCAAGTACACCATCCCAACCGTGAAGCATGGAGGTGGAAACATCGTTCTTTGGGGATGCTTTTCTGCAAAGGGGACAGGACGACTGCACCGTATTGAGGGGAGGTTGGATGGGGCCATGTATCCCGAGATCTTGGCCAACAACCTCCTTCCCTCAGTAAGAGCGTTGAAGATGGGTCGTGGCTGGGTCTTCCAGCATGACAACGACCTGAAACACACATTCAGGGCAACTAAGGAGTGGCTCCGTAAGAAGCATCTCAAGGTCCTGGAGTGGCCTAGCCAGTCTCCAGACCTGAACCCAATAGAACATCTTTGGAGGGAGCTGAGAGTCCGTATTGCCCAGCAACAGCCCCGAAACCTGAAGGATCTGGAGAAGGTCTGTATGGAGGAGTGGGCCAAAATCCCTGCTGCAGTGTGTGCAAACCTGGTCAAGACCTACAGGAAACGTATGATCTCTGTAATTGCAAACAAATGTTTCTGTACCAAATATTAAGGTCTGCTTTTCTGATGTATCAAATACCTCTGTAGCTCAGCTGGTAGAGCATGGCGCTTGTAACGCCAAGGTAGTGGGTTCAATCCCCGGGACCACCCATACACAAAAAAAAAAAAAAAATATGTATGCACGCATGACTGTAAGTCGCTTTGGATAAAAGCGTCTGCTAAATGGCATTTTTATTTATTTATTTATTTAATACAATGCAAATTAATTACTTAAAAATCATACAAAGTGATTTTCTGGATTTTTGTTTTAGATTCAGTCTCTCACAGTTGAAGTGTACCTATGATAAAAATTACAGACCTCTAAATTTGTTAGCCGGAAATCAATTTCCATCAAAACTGATTTTCCTGTTGTCCCTACAGGGACATGGTAGGACACTGCATTTACAAAATGAATATTGCCATGATTAGGAAGCCATTGGCAAAAACCGATAGTCTAGTACAATGCATAGCGAGAGGTGAAGGAGGATGCAGACAACAATAAAGCGTTAAGCAGTGTTGTGCTAAAGCTGGATGTAAATGGGCCTGCGCTTAGAATAGATTCTGGTGTGGGGGAAAAATACGGCCAAAAAACAGAATGTCAATTGTATCAAAGGTGCCGCCATGTTCAGAAGAATGCAACCTGTCCTCTAAATAGACTATTTTGTGATGACTTGCAGATCAACCGAACAAATCAAATCAAATTGTATTGGTTGTGTACACATATTTTGCAGATGTTATCACAGGTGCAGTGAAATGATTGTTTCTAGCTTCAACAGTGTAGTAATACCTAACAATACATGTGCATTCTGAAAGTATTCTCTGAATGTCCATGAGTGTCCAAGCCAGAGCCCGGACTTCAACCCGATCTAAAATCTCTGGAGAGACCTGAAAATAGTTGTGCTCCCCATCAAACCTGACAGAGCTTGAGAGGATCTGCAGAGAAGAATGGGAGAAACTCACCAAATACAGGTGTGCGAAGGTTGTAGCGTCATACCCAAGACGACTCGAGACTGTAATCGCTGCCAAAGGTGCTTCAACAAAGTACTGAGTAAAGTGTCTTAATACTTATGTAAATAATGTTTTTATTTTTTTAAAAATTTTTTTGCTTTGGCATTATGGGGTATTTGGTATTATTACTTTCCGAATGCACTGTATATATATATACAGTGCATTCGGAAAGTATTCAGACCCTTTGACTTTTTCCACATTTTGTTACGTTACAGCCTTATTCTAAAATTGATTAAATTGTTTTTTTCCTCATCAATCTACACACAATACCCCATAATGACAAAGCAAAAAACAGTTTTTATAAAATGGTGCAAAGGTATACAAATAAAGAAACTGAAATATAACATTTACATAAGTATTCAGACCCTTTACTTAGTACTTTGTTGGCAGCGATGACAGCTGCGCGTCTTCTTGGGTATGACACTACAAGCTTGGCACACCTGTATTTGGGGAGTTTCTCCCATTCTTCTCTGGTTGGATGGGGAGGGTCGCTGCACAACTATTTTCAAGTCTCTCCAGAGATGTTCGATTGGGTTCTGACATTGCAAGTTCTGATATTTCTTCATGTCTTTCTTAACTCTTTTGGGGGAATATCTCATTTACATAAGTATTCACACCCGAGTGAATACTTTGTAGAAGCACCTTTGGCAGTGACTACAGCTGTGAGTCTTCATGGGTAAGTCTCTAAGAGCTTTCCACACCTGGATTGTGCAACATTTTCCCATTATTCTTTGAACAATTATTCAAGCTCTGTCAAATTGGTTGTTGATCATTGGTAGACAACCATTTTCAGGTCTTGCCATGGATTTTCAAGTAGATTTAAGTCTAAACCCTAACTCGGCCACTCAGGAAAATCCAATTTCTTCTTGGTAAGCAACTCCGGTGCTAAAAGGTGAATTAATCTCCCAGTGTCTGGTGGAGAGCAGACTGAATCAGGTTTTCCTCTATGATTGTGCCTGTGCGTATTTCCATTCCATTTCTTTTTTATCGTGAAAAACGTACCAGTTCTTAACGATTACAAGCATACCCATAACATGATGCAGCCACCACTATGCTTGAAAATATTGAGAGTGATACTCAGTAATGTGTGTTGTATTGGATTTGCCCCAGGACAAAAAGTTAATTGCTTTGCCACATGTTTTGCAGTTTTACTTTAGTGCCTTGTTGCAAATAGGATGCATTTTGGAATATTTTTCATTCTGTACAGGCTTCCTTCTTTTCAGTATGTCAATTAGGTTAGTATTGTGGAGTAACTACAATGTTGTTGATCCATCCTCAGTTTTCTCCCATCACAGCCATTAAACTAACTGTTTCATGGTGAAATCCCTGAGCGGTTTCCTTCCTCACTGGCAACTGAGTTAGGGCGGACTAAGGTTCAGGGCAGGGTACTGGGCGGAGGCCGGATATTGGTGACTATTTAACAGTCTGATAGCCTGGAGTTAGAAGCTGTTTTTCATTCTCTTGGTCCAAGCTTTGATGCACCTGTACTGTCTCTGCCTTCTAGATGGTAGCGGGGTGAACAGGCATTGGCTTGGGTGGCTGAGGTCCTTGATGATTTTCTTGGCCTTCCTGTGACACCGGGTGCTGTAGATGTGCTGGAGGGCAGGCAGTGTGCCCCCAGTGATGTGTTAAAAAAGGGGAGGTCACAATTCTGATGAAAATTTTCTTGTTTGCTTATGGCCCTATGCAGCTCGTTGAGTGGGATCTTAGTGCCAGCATCGGTTTGTGGTGGTAAATAGACAGCTACGAAAACTATAGATGAAAACTCTCTTGGTAAATAGCATGCGCCAAATACAACAGGTGTAGACTTTACAGTGACAAGCGTACTTACAGTGCCTTCAGAAAGTATTCACACCCCCTGAATTTCAAATTGATTAAATTTAGATTTTGGGTTATTGGCCTACACACAGTACCCCATAATGTCAAAGTGGAATTATGTTTTTAGACATTTGTACAAATTAATAAAAAATGAAAAGCTGAAATATATTGAGTCAATAAGTATTCAACCCCTTTGTTATGGCAAAGCCTAAATAAGTTTAGGAGTAAAAATGGGCTTAACAAGTCACATAATAAGTTGCATGGACTCACTCTGTGTGCACTAATAGTTTTTAACATGATTTTTGAATGACTTCCTCATCCCTGTCCCTCACACATACAATTATCTGTAAGTCGAGCAGTGAATTTCAAACACAGATTCAACCACAAAGACCAGGGAGCTTTTACAATGCCTCGCAAAGAAGGGCACTGATTGGTAGATGGATAAAATAAAATAAAAGCACACATTGAATATCCCTTTGAGCATTGTGAAGTTATTAATTACACTGTGGATGGTGTATCAATACACCCAGTCACTACAAAGATACAGGCGTCCTTCCTAACTCAGTTGCTGGAGAGGAAGGAAACTGATCAGGGATTTCACCTTAAGGCCAATTGTGACTTTAAAACAGTTAGAGTGTAATGGCTGTGATAGGAGAAAACTGAGGATGGATCAATAACGTTGCGTTTACTCCACAACACTAACCTAAATGACAAAGTGAAAAGAAGGAAGCCTGTACATAATAAAACTATTTCAAAACGTGCATCCTGTTTACAATAAGGCACTAAAGTAAAACTGCAAAAAATGCGGCAAAGGAATTAACTTTATGTCCTTAATACAAAGCGTTATGTTTGGGGCAAATCCAACACAACACATCACTGAGTACCACTCTTCAGACTTTCAAGCATGGTGGTGGCTGCATCATGTTAAGGGTATGCTTGTCATCGGCAAGGGAGGTTTTTTTGGATAAAAATAAACATCATATTGCTAAGCACAGGCAAAATCCTAGAGGAAAACATGGTTCAGTCTGCTTTCCAACAGACACTGGGAGACAAATTCACCTGTCAGCAGGACAATAACCTAAAACATAATACACTGGATTTGCTTACCAAGATGACATTGAATGTTCCTGATTGGCCTAGTTTTGACTTAAATCGGTTTAAAAATCTAAGTATATGAGATATTCCTGTATTCCATTTTCAATTTTTTTTTTTTTTTTTGCTTTTATTATTATTTAGTTTTAGTTTTTACCCCTTTATCTCCCCAATTTCGTGGTATCCAATTGGTAGTTACAGTCTTGTCCCATCGCTGCAACTCCTGTACGGACACGGGAGAGGTGAAGGTTGAGAGCCGTGCGTCCTCCAAAACATAACCCAACCGAGCCGCTTCTTGACACAATGCCCGCTTAACCTGGAAGCCAGCCGCACCAATGTGTCGGAGGAAACACCGTACACTTGGCGACCGTGTCAGTGTGCACTGCGCCCAGCCCGCCACAGGAGTCGCTAGTGCGCGATGGGACAAAAACATCCCTGCCGGCAAAACCCTCCCCTAACCTGGACGACGCTGGGCCAATTCGACTCGAACCAGGATCTCTAGTGGCACAGCTAGCACTGCGATGCAGTGCCTTAGACCACTGCGCCACTCGGGAGGCCTGATTATCATTATTTTTGAATACATTTTAAATTCAGGCTGTAACACAACAAAATGTGGAATAGGTCAAGCGGTACGAATACTTCCTGAAGGCACTGTATGAGCCCATTCCCAACAATGCAGAGTTAAAAAGTAAGAAAAATATTTGCTAGATAAAAAAGGAAATAGTAACACAAAAACATAAGTCTACAGCTTATTATGAGGTATTCTAACTTAGGCGAGCAGAAAATCGAGACTTTCTTAATAGAGATCGTGCACCAGCTGTTGTTAACAAAGAGACACACACCTTCTCCCTTGAGCTTACCCGACGCTGCCGTTCTGACCTGCCGATGCGTAGAAAAACCATCTAGATGTATATTATCCATGTCCTTGTTCAGCCACAACTCCATGAAACATAGGATATTAGGTCCCGTGTGGCTCAGTTGGTAGAGCATGTCGCTTGCAACACTAGGGTTGTGGGTTAAATTCCCATGGGCGACCAGTACGAAAAAGTATGAAAATGTATGCACTTGCTCTGGATAAGAGCGTCTGCTGCATTACAGTTCTTCAGGTCCCATTGATAGGACCGTCTCGAACGGAGCTCATCCAGTTTGTTCTCCAGAGATTGTACGATCACCAATAGAGGCGGTTTATGTACTCGTCGAAGCAGTTTCGTCTCGGTGCCCGCACATTGGCCTCTCTTAGACCACCTTTTTCTTTTCCATGTCTCTGGGATTAGGGTCTGGTCCGGGGTGAGCCGTATGTCCTGCACCTCCGACTCGTTGAAGTAGAAATCTTCATCCAAATTGAGGTTAGTGATCGCTGTTCTGATGTCCAGAAGCTCTTTTCAGTCATAGGAACGATGGCAGAAACATTACGTACAAAAAAAGTAAAAAAATGAATATTAAAATATATAAAGCAGAATTTGTCAGGAGCCCGTAAAACGGCTGCTATGCAATGCAGCGCCATTCTCCTCCCCTGGAGAATGGCCTACCACGGTTGTCGCCAGCAAACTTGATGATTGAGCTGTGTTCAAACAGATCCTTCAAACAAGTGTTAAAAAATAATTTATACTTAGATGAGTTCAGTGGTAAGATGCGTTACGACCTTTGAAAAAAAGACATACAGTGAGGGAAAAAAGTATTTGATCCCCTGCTGATTTTGTACGTTTGCCCACTGACCAAGAAATGATCAGTCTATAATTTTAATGGTAGGTTATTTGAACAGTGAGAGACAGAATAACAACAACAAAATCCAGAACAATATGTCAAAAATGTTATAAATTGATTTGCATTTTAATGAGGGAAATAAGTATTTGAACCCCTCTCAATCAGAAAGATTTCTGGCTCCCAGGTGTCTTTTATACAGGTAACGAGCTGAGATTAGGAGCACACTCTTAAAGGGAGTGCTCCTAATCTCATCTTGTTACCTGTATAAAAGACACCTGTCCACAGAAGCAATCAATCAATCAGATTCCAAACTCTCCACCATGGCCAAGACCAAAGAGCTCTCCAAGGATGTCAGGGACAAGATTGTAGACCTACACAAGGCTGGAATGGGCTACAAGTGTCACAGTTCCCTCAGCCAGAACCCAAAAGCAGACCAGGACAAGGAGAGTTGAACGAAGGTGAGGGTTTATTAGATACGACAAAAAGGTGCAGTATAATCCAGGGACAGAGCGGGCGGCGTGGTTGAGTAGTTGGGGGTGCAGTCTGGGTCCAGTGATGGCTCGGCAGCCGCCGACCATCAGGCAGAGGTGGAGTGAAGGTTCCGGACGTGTGACTGCAGGTGGAACAAAAACGGAGGTAAGAACACAAAACTCAACAAAGTACAAAATAACAAAACTCACGCAAGATACTCTTGAACTGATACACTGTACACCTACTGTTCATGGCTAACGATCCGGCAGGAACTGGATGTTGGGCCAGAGCCTAAGAAAGGTGCTGATTAGGCCCAGGTGTGCAGATTGCTAATAGGAAGCAGGTGCGAAACCAGAGCGCTCCCCGGAGCGTTCCCCGAACCCTCGGGAAACTGGAGATTACAACCAGACCCCCGACTCAGACAGCCGGGATCGTTACAGTACCCCCTCCGACGAACGCCACCGGGCGGACTCCCGGAGCGCCAGGATGGAGGCGGTAAAAGTCCCTGATGAGATCCGCATCTAGGACCTGTCGCCGCGAATCCAACTCCTCTCCTCAGGACCATACCTCCCAGTCCACGAGATACTGGAAACCCCGGCCCCGCCGTCTGGAATCCATAATGCGACGCACCGTGTAGGCAGGACCACCTCCGATCATCCGAGGAGGAGGAGGAGGAGGCGGAGGAGGCAACAGAGGACTGAGGAAGACAGGCTTGAGGCAGGAGACATGAAAGGTGGGATGGACTCTGAGCGTCCTCGGTAGTTTGAGTCGCACTGCCACTGGATTGATCACCTTCTCCACCACAAACGGACCAATAAACTTCGGTAACAACTTCCTAGACTCAGTCCGTAACGGAAGATCCGTGTGGCCAACCAAACCCTATCTCCGATGGTATAGGTGGGGAGCGGGGATCCGGCGACGATTCGCCTGGAGCTGATACTGTCCGAACCTCTAAGGAGTGCCTTTCTGGCCCGATGCCAGGTCCGGTGGCAACGCCGAATATGGGCCTGAACAGAAGGCACTGAGAGCTCCTTCTCCTGAAAAGGGAACAGGGGAGGTTGGTAGCCATACAGGCACTGGAAGGGGAGACATCCCAGTGGCAGATGTAGGGAGAGTATTGTGGGCATACTCAACCCAAGGCAACTGAGAGGCCCAGGAGGTGGGGTTGGAAGAGACCAGACAGCGTGAGCGTGGATTCCATCTTCTGGTTGGCTCTCTCCGCCTGACCATTGGATTGGGGGTGAAAACCAGATGTGAGACTGACTGTAGCTCCAATGGCCAAACAGAAGGACTTCCAGACAGCAGAGGTAAACTGAGGGCCACGGTCGGAAACGATATCACTGGGCAACCCGTGGACCCTGAAAACCTCCCTAACCAGGATCTCGGACGTCTCCGAGGCAGAGGGAAGCTTGCCAATAGGCACAAAGTGGGCGAACTTGCTGAATCTGTCCACGATAGTCAGAACGACCGTGTTCCCCTCCGAAGCGGGCAACCCCGTGACGAGTCCAGGGCCAGATGCGACCATGGACGCCGGGAATAGGAAGGGGGATGAAGTAGTCCAGAGCTGGGCCGATTGGTACTCTTATTCTGCGCACACACTGGACAGGCAGCAACAAAACCCCGAGTATCCTCGGCCATGGCAGGCCACCAAAAACGTCTGCGAAGAAACGCCATAGTCCGAGCGCCACGCCGGGGTGACAAGCCATCTTGCTGGCGTGGGACCATTTGAGGACAGCAGGACGAACCCGACTCAGGCACAAACAACCGACCGGGTGGACCGTTACCGGGACCGGGCTGAGTCCGAAGGGCCGCCAGCACCTCCTCCTCAATCTTCCACATCACTGCTCCCACGACGCAGTTCCGGGGGAGAATAGTCTCGGTCTTGGACCCACTCTCCTCCGTCTTGGAGAACATCCGGGACAAGGCGTCCGCCTTGCCGTTCTTAGATCCAGGTCGGAACGCAGGGGCAAACTTGAATCGTCTCAAAAACAACGCCCACCTGGCCTGACGGGAGTTGAGACGTTTAGCCGATTGCACGTAAGCAAGATTCTTGTGGTCAGTCCAGACAATAAACGGTTGCTCCGCCTCCAACCAATGGCGCCACTCCTCCAAGGCAAGTTTCACCGCGAGAAGCTCCCGGGTTACCCACATCGTAATTCCTCTCTGCAGGCGAAAGGCGACGAGTAGTAGAGCGCAGGGATGGAGTTTACTGTCCGTGGAGCATCGCTGCGACAGGATGGCGCCAACTCCCACATCCGACGCGTCCACTTCAACGACGAACTGACGGGCCGTGTCCGGTTGAGAGAGAATCGGTGCGTTGGTGAATCGCCTCTTCAAATCCAGAAACGCACGATCCGCCTCCGGATTCCACTTGAAGGTCCTGATACTGGAAGTCAAGGCAGTTAATGGAGCGGCCACACGGCTGTAATCCCGGATGAATCTGCGGTAGAAATTCGCACTTCTCGGCCTTCACGAACAGACGATTCTCCAACAATCGCTGCAGGACCTGCCGGACATGCTGGACGTGGTCGGAAGGTTCCTTCGAGAAGATCAGAATGTCATCCAGGTAAACAAACACGAAGAGACCGATCATATCTCTCAGGACGTCGTTCACCATACTCTGGAATACCGCTGGAGCATTGGTCAGTCCAAACGGCATCACCTGATACTCGAAGTGACCCATCGGTGTATTGAAACCCGTCAACCACTCGTCCCCTCTCTGATCCGGACCAGGTGATACGCATTGCGTAGGTCTAGCTTGGTGAACACCGTAGCACCCTGTAAGGAGTCGAAGGCAGAACTCATCAAGGGCAGGGGATACTTGTTCTTGACCGTGATGTCATTCAACCCCCGATAATCAATACACGGTCGAAGAGAGCCATCCTTCTTTCCCACAAAGAAGAATCCTGCCCCCAGGGGTGATGACGAGGGACGAACGAGACCAGCAGCTAGGGACTCCTTGATGTAGGTCTCCAACGCCTCACGTTCAGGTCGGGAGATACTGTATAACCTTCCCTTGGGGTAGACAGCTCCAGGAACCAGGTTGATGGCACAATCATATGGTCGGTTGGGGAGGAAGTGACAGAGCCTTCTGCTTACTGAAAACTTCCCCAAATCGTGATATGTCTCGGGAACCAGGGACAAATCTGGGGGTTTAGCCTCAATCACCTGACTGGGAACCGAATGGGGGCAGGCAGTCTTGAGACAGTTAGCATGACAATCAAGGCTCCAACTCGTTACCTTGCCCGTCGCCCAATCGAACGTGGGATTGTGTTCCTTCAGCCAGGGGGTATCCAAGGACCAGAGGAACATGGGAAGACGGCAGAATGAAAAATGAAATCATCTCCGAATGATTCCCCGACAACCGCATCTTAACCGGTTCAGTCCTCATCGTGATCTGCGCAGACTACTGCCGTTCAGAGTGGTCGCTTCAATGGCTTCCGGCAATTGCTCCTTGGAAAGCCCCAGCTGTTCCACCAACTCGGCATCAAGAAAGCTTCCATCGGCACCTGAATCGATAAAAGCGTTAAGCGCTAAGCTCTGATTCCTGTTCACAAGGGTAGCCGGAAGCGGGGTCTGACAGAGGTACTGAGAGGTTGAAACTGGCTCGCTAAAAGTCCTCCCAACTTTAGCGAGCCGGGCAGTTTGACGACCGCCGGGAACCAGTGGAGATGTAATGTCCCGAGCTACCACAGTAGAGACAGCAGTTGGTCTTACGTCAGGTTGACGCTCCTCCTTGGTTAACCCGTGCCACCCCCACTTGCATGGGTTCAGAATCGGGAGAGAGGTCCTCTCTACTAATCCCTAGTGGTGGAGAATGATCGACGTGTTCTGGTCCACCACCCGATCCGACTGGGAACTGAGAAGCTGATCGATTGGACGGACCCCATTGCTTCTCCCTCCTTCGCTCCTCGGACTCGATTATCCACCCGAATAGACAAGGCTACCAAGCTGTCCAGGTCACTAGGCTCGGATAGGAGATCAACTCATCCTTGAGCTGCTCCGACAGGCCCTGGTAAAAGGCCGCTTGCAAAGACTCCTCGCTCCACCCACTCTCCACAGCCAACGTCTTGAACTCGATCACGAAGTCGGCCACGCTAGCGAGTTCCTTGGTGAAGAGAAAACAGACGCCTAGCTGCGTCCCTCCCTCGGACGGAATGGTCGAAGAGCTTCCTCATCTCGGCCGTGAACCCCTGGTATGAAGCCATGCAGGGATCCTGTCGTTCCCAAACGGCTGAAGCCCACTCCAGCGCCGACCACACAGCAACTCAATCAAAAAGGCTATCCTAGCCTTGTCAGTGGCATAAGAGTAGGGCTGTAGATCGAACACTAATCCACACTGCATAAGGAAGGAACGGCATCTTCCCAGCTCCCCTCATATTTATCCGGCGTCGGCACCTTGGGCTCACGGAGGGACACAACTTCAGAAGCGGCAGGCGAGATGGGTGAAACCGGTAGTGAGTCCTCCACCGGACACTGGCGTTGGTTCTGGACCTCCGTCAGCCGGTAGAAAGGTTCCGAACTGACAACGCGATCTCCTGTAGTACCATGCTATGATGGCCCAACATCTTCTCCTGCTGGGTAATGGCATGGCGAACAGAGTCCAGGTCCGCTGGGTTCATAATTGGCCGGATCGTTCTGTCACAGTTCCCTCAGCCAGAACCCAAAAGCAGACCAGGACAAGGAGAGTTGAACGAAGGTGAGGGTTTATTAGATACGACAAAAAGGTGCAGTATAATCCAGGGACAGAGCGGGCGGCGTGGTTGAGTAGTTGGGGGTGCAGTCTGGGTCCAGTGATGGCTCGGCAGCCGCCGACCATCAGGCAGAGGTGGAGTGAAGGTTCCGGACGTGTGACTGCAGGTGGAACAAAAACGGAGGTAAGAACACAAAACTCAACAAAGTACAAAATAACAAAACTCACGCAAGATACTCTTGAACTGATACACTGTACACCTACTGTTCATGGCTAACGATCCGGCAGGAACTGGATGTTGGGCCAGAGCCTAAGAAAGGTGCTGATTAGGCCCAGGTGTGCAGATTGCTAATAGGAAGCAGGTGCGGAAACCAGAGCGCTCCCCGGAGCGTTCCCGAACCCTCGGGAAACTGGAGATTACAACCAGACCCCGACTCAGACAGCCGGGATCGTTACAACAAGACCATCGCCAAGCAGCTTGGTGAGAAGGTGACAATAGTTGGTGCGATTATTCGCAAATGGAAAAAAACCAAAAGAACTGTGAATCTCCCTCGGCCTGGGGCTCCATGCAAGATCTCACCTCGTGGAGTTGCAATGATCATGAGAACGGTGAGGAATCAGCCCAGAACTACACGGGAGGATCTTGTCAATGATCTCAAGGCAGCTGGGACCATAGTCACCAAGAAAACCATTGGTAACACACTACGCCGTGAAGGACTGATATCCTGCAGCGCCCGCAAGGTCCCCCTGCTCAAGAAAGCACATATACAGGCCCGTCTGAAGTTTGCCAATGAACATCTGAATGATTCAGAGGAGAACTGGGTGAAGGTGTTGTGGTCAGATGAGACCATAATGGAGCTCTTTGGCATCAACTCAACTCGCCGTGTTTGGAGGAGGAGGAATGCTGCCTATGACCCCAAGAACACCATCCCCACCGTCAAACATGGAGGTGGAAACATTATGCTTTGGGGGTGTTTTTCTGCTAAGGGGACAGGACAACTTCACCGCATCAAAGGAATGATGGACAGGGCCATGTACCGTCAAATCTTGGGTGAGAACCTCCTTCCCTCAGCCAGGGCATTGAAAATGGGTCGTGGATGGGTATTCCAGCATGACAATGACCCAAAACACACGGCCAAGGCAACAAAGGAGTGGCTCAAGAAGAAGCACATTAAGGTCCTGGAGTGGCCTAGCCAGTCTCCAGACCTTAATCCCATAGAAAATCTGTGGAAGGCGCTGAAGGTTCGAGTTGCCAAACGTCAGCCTCGAAACCTTAATGACTTGGAGAAGATCTGCAAAGAGGAGTGGGACAAAATCCCTCCTGAGATGTGTGCAAACCTGGTGGCCAACTATAAGAAACGTCTGACCTCTGTGATTGCCAACAAGGGTTTTGCCACCAAGTACTAAGTCATGTTTTGCAGAGGGGTCAAATACCTATTTCCCTCATTAAAATGCAAATCAATTTATAAAAAATTTTACATGCGTTTTTCTGGATTTTTTTATTTTATTCTGTCTCTCACTGTTCAAATAAACCTACCATTAAAATTATAGACTGATCATGTCTTTGTCAGTGGGCAAACGCACAAAATCAGCAGGGGATCAAATACTTTTTTCCCTCACTGTAGCTGCGTGTGACGAGTGAGATACTGGTGTGCACCAATCAGAAGTCCATGAAGTACATGTTTATGTCGGTGGTGTTAACCACCAGCTCCTCAAATAAGTTTTTCACATTAACATGTTACATATTCTTTACATTAAGACAAACACTTATAATGATTACATGTTGTCATAACAACTCCGAAGTCCTTGACAACACAGAGAATCACATGGTTGACATTAAAAGCATGGACTATTCTTAGTTCCTTGTATAACGTACATGTCACCAAGCTATGGAAGAAAGTAATGTTTTCATCTTGCAGGCAATGTAAAATGCTCCCAAGCGCCGCGTTCGCCCAGAAGATTGATCACGCTTTATGATTGAAGATGACAATATGATCATTGACCTAGATTTTATGCTAAACCATGTCGAATGAAGGCTTTAAACCTATTAGGCTTAATGTGGTAATACAAAACTACTGGGACCCTCTTTGGCATGGTTCTACTCATACTACTTTTGTGGACACATTTATAAAGCAGCCCAGCATGGTCCATTATCTAAAATATATACCAAAGTCGGCACAAAAAGGCAGTTAAATATGCCTTCACAAAAGGTCCCTCCATTAATGTTATTGCTCTTAGCTGGGTGTAGTAGGCCTTAAATACTGTAGTTTGAGAATTCACTCATCTTTAATGCTTTTTATCAGCTAGAAGGCTAAATCAAAGGAAAATAGGAAATTGCAGGCTATTTATCCTTGGCGACTGTTACCGGGCTCTAAAATGTAGGCAAAACTCATAAGTAACATATGAACTCAGGGACATTGTCGCAGGTTAATGATGCAATAGGATCAATAAGCGTTTCTTTCCTCTCGCCGTTTATCAAAGCAATGACGGGTATCAATCTTAACACATATTGGATACATATTGGTTAGTCCGAGATCGAGAAAAAAGCCAAACCCCATTCACACAAATTAACACTTACATCTATGCCCAAAATACCTTCATGACTTTTGACTGGGCCTCTGACAAAAGCCGGGATGACACAATGTGTCTTTAGCTTGACCCCCTGCCGGACCGGATTTCCAACATGGTGACAGGATGGCAAAGATGACTTGACACGGTCTGCTAAATATAGCGAGAAAGCCAGACACTAAGTGCCTTATTGAGAGAGAACAAAGGAAGACTGGCTGATCTTTTATTCAGGTAATGTCACTGTTTGTCTGTTACACTCACTCCCTAACCCCCCCCCCCAATCCTCCGCTCTCTCCCTCCAGACCCACTTGGCCAGTCCCCACAGTCCGTGGAAACTATGGGCGGTGGCATTACTAGGATCTGCACTGGCTAAATAGCTCTGGAGGTTTAGGATAAGCACCCCAAACTCTTAATGCCTCCTTTGTTAATGAGTTGAGCGTATTAGTGATTTATGTTAGCTAATGCCAGGCTTCGCCCGCCCAGCAGTCCTGCTGTATCACAGGCTAAGAAGCTAGCTACCTCCCTGCATCCTCAGCTGCACCTAATTCCACTGCTTCTGCCTTCATTCAAAATGGAGGGCCTGTGTTTTAGGACTGATGAGAGTAATGGTCTGATCCATGATCCAATGTATTGGGCATGCATTCTAAGAGGAAGCCTAGTATGAATATTGGAACGTAGCCCGAGTTCTGTGATGTGCCTGTATATAATCATGGGTACCCCTGCCCAATGACAGGCATAGATAGTGCTGCCATTTTTGCCGATGACAAAATCTCATCTCCATGGCACTGCAATGCAGCAACATACAGTGCCTTCAGAAAGTGTTCACACTCCTTGACTTTTTCCACATTTTGCTGTGTCACAGCCTGCATTTATATATTATATATATATTTATTTATTTTATTCACTGAAAAAATGAAAACCTGAAATGTCTTGAGTCAATAAGCATTCAACCCCTTTGTTGTGGCAAGCCTAAATAAGTTCAGGAGTAAAACTGTGCTTAACAAGTCACATATTAAGTTGCATGGACTCACAGTGTTTAACATGATTTTTGAATAACTACCTCATCTCTGTACACCACACATACAATTATCTGTAAGGTCCCTCAGTCGAGCAGTGAATTTCAAACACAGATTCAACCACAAAGACCAGGGAGCTTTTCCAATGTCTCGCAAAGAAGGGCACCTATTGTTGGATGGGTATAAATAAAAAAAAGCAGACATATACCTTTGAGCATGGTGAAGTTATTAATTACTCTTTGGATGGTGTATCAATACACCCAGTCACTATAAAGATACAGGCATCCTTCCTAACTCAGTTGCCGGGGAGGAAGGAAACCGCTCAGGGATTTCACCTTAAGGCCAATGGTGACTTTAAAACAGTTAGAGTGTAATGGCTGTGATAGTAGAAAACTGAGGATGGATCAACAACATTGTAGTTACTCTACAATACTAACCTAATTGACAGAGTGAAAAGTAGGAAGCCTGTACAGAATAAAACTATTTCAAAACATGCATCCTGTTTGCAACAAGGCACTAAAGTAATGCTGCAAAAAATGTGGTAAAGCAATACATGTTTTGTTCTGAATACAAAGTGTTCTGTTTGGGGCAAATCCAATACAACACATTACTGAGTACCATTCTCCATATTTTCAAGCATAATGATGGCTGCATCATATTATGGGTATGCTTGTAATCGTTAAGGACTGGGGAGGTTTTCAGGATAAAAAATAAACGGAATGGAGCTAAGCACAGGCAAAATCCTAGAGGAGAACCTGGTTCAGTCTGCGTTCCACCAGACACTGGGAGATGAATTCACCTTTCAGCAGGACAATAACCGAAAACACAAGGCCAAATCTACACAGAATTTACCAAGAAGACAGTGAATGTTCCTGAGTGGCCGCGTTACAGTTTTGACTTAAATCTACTTGAAGATCTATGGCAAGACCTGAAAATGCTTGTCTACCAATGATCAACAACCAATTTGACAGAGCTTGACGAATTTTGAAAAGAATAATGGGCAAATGTTGCACAATCCAGGTGTGGAAAGCACTTAAGAGACTTACCCAGAAAGACTCACAGCTGTAATCGCTGCCAAAGGTGCTTCTACAAAGTATTGACTCAGGGGTGTATATACTTATGTAAATAAGATATTTCTGTATTTCATTTTCAATAAATTAGCAGACATTTCTAAAAACATGTATTCACTTTGTCATTATGGTGTATTGTGTGTAGATGGGTGAGAAAAAAATATATTTAATCTATTTTGAATTCAGGCTGTAAAGTATGAATACTTTCTGAAGGCACTGTATAAAAGTTAAACTGTATATATCACTTTGGCATTTCAATTGGTTTTGCCTACACATAAAATGGATATATCACTTAAGTTGATACTCAAGCTGTAAAAAGCATGCATTTGAAAACTAAAGTTTCATGTGATTGTCCTCCAAACATATCAGCTTTCTGCCAAGCAGGGAGAAATGTTTAAATCATCATTGGTGTAAGCATTTTTATGGCTTTGCAATTAAGCAATTTATTTGACAGAGTATATCCAAGTATTTTTTGCACGACTACCCAAAACTGTATCCATATCTTTACTAAAAATAGGCCTATAACTTCTGTATTATTATCAGCAAGCAACCTGAGGACACCACTGCAGCCAAGGAGATGTTTTGAAGAAGTCTCATTTAGACTTTCACAGAACAAACCATCCTAAAGTTAACAGTGTGCTGGGCACAACAGCCTCACTCTGTGGTGTTTGGGTGGATGTTGTGTGTTTAGGCCCTAGGCTGTTGACTTACCCGGCTTGCACTCCTTTGTTCTTGTTCACGTCGATGGTGGTGATGGAATGCTTTGCCCCGGACTGTACCTCCCAGTCCACAGTCCACTGGGCATTCTTCGACTTGGTTTGCAGAAGATTCACCCCTTTCTTCGCCTTGACCCTGCAATCGAGAGATAAAGGAATGAATCAACTTTATGAACAGCCTATGATTTATCTGCGAGGTCAGAGGTTGTTGGTTTGTTTGTATACTGTAGTTCCATCATGTGCACAGCACTGTATTACATTGGGGCAAATGCAATTTTGAAAGATCAATCAATGACAGTTAATGTAGATGGACAATGTGGTGATATATCGGTAAAGACAAAGGCTATCGCACTGGAATTTTGAAATCATGGATAAATGTCTGAATAATGCTTGAATAACGATTGACAGTATTTCTCAACCAGCCAACTGTATATTAAGCATCATGCAAACAATAAAAGCCCACTCCATATGCTTTGGTTCCATAATATTTTGAGAGAACTTCAATATTGTACTGTACTAGTGTTTTTAAGACTATGATCCATTTCAGTGACTCCGATTAATTTCCCCATACAAATGAGAGGCTATGAGGTATTACTCTGGTGTGACCCATGTGAATTTAGCTCGCCATTGCGTTCAAACGAAGCCGATTAATGAGTGAACATAGCGAATCAGAAAGGTACAGCTGTGACTAGTAATAAGCACCAATTCTGTAAGACTCTCGCCATCTTTGCAAGCCTGATAAGAGGCAAATGGAGGAGCCTGTGTGAGCTACTTTGGCTAAGACATGACTATTATTTATTCATTCCACGCAGATGCCTTCTGCCATGGCAACTTCTATTAAGCGCTGCGCTGGAATGGCTGACTGCTAAACAGGAGCGGTTAGCTCTAAATGCTCCTAATCCTTCAAGGCCATATAGCTAATTCATACACTGGGGTCCAAAATGTCAGTGGATATTTTCAGTGCAAACATTAATGCTCTGACAGAGCATTTAAGAAATGACTTCTCTTTAACTCATTGTTGCATGTAACCTGTGGAGAATAATGTTGTTTTGCACAATTAGCTAATGTGGAGTGGTGAATAGCCTTTCATCCATCTAGTCTTCAGGAAATTGCTCAGATTGTCAAAGACTGTGGTTAACACCTTCAAACACAACATTCCCAGTGACAGCTATGGTAAGCACCTTCAAACACAATATTCCAGTGATGGCTCTACGCAACGGAAGGCAACTGTATTGAGTGACAGGAGCTCCTTGCCTCTGGATCATGAACAGCAATCTCAACAATCATCTTGAGCACTCCGAAATGTATCTTGTTTATCACTCTAAGTACAGCATTGAGGTTCGGCAGCCCGCACAGAGCCGTGCAGATGAAGAGCTGGAAGGAAGGAGAAGGAAGAAAACCTGGCTGGCAGGGAGATGTTCTTTAGTGGGGCATGCTGGGAAAATTAAAATGATCGAGCCAAGGAGATAGAGGGGATCGCAAATCAAACCTTGCAACTGCCAATGTTCACATCTGATACAGAATTGACTCATATCCTGCCGAAGGAAATTATTGTTGCATTGCGGTGGCAGATACAGAGGGGAACCAAAACGTGTGTTTTTCTACGGTCTGACAGTTACTAATTAACATAACATGATGATGTGTACAGTTAAGGTCTGTCAAAACAGCAAACTCCCACCCATTGCGCAATTGGGGAGGTTGAGAGTCAGCAGTATGCCTCACAGGTTCTGTGACCTAGACATTGGAATTCTGACCTTATTTCTTCAGGCTCTGGTAACCATATTCAAAGGCTGGCCAAACACTTTAAAAGGGTGACAGCAAATCTTTCTGTCGGATTAACCCCCAACCGGTTTTCAAACGCTCCCTTCCTTTGCCTTTAAACCGCTTCCTCTGCACTCACCTGATAAAGCAGCGGCGGCGCCACTTTGAGGACTGGGCCATGACCAATAGAGGAGGCTGCAGCTCCCTGTTTTTCAACAAGGCTTTGGTTTACTCTTATCTCCAGCTCTGCGCAGCTGCCCGTCATGTAAAAAAACACCTTTATTGATGATGTGGCACATTCCTATTTTTCAAATGTTAAATCTCTGAAAGTGCAAGGCAAGATAGGAATCTGTTTGCAGTTATCGCAATAATTTTTCCTTGGGGAGTGAATCTGTGTGGAATAATTGTGCACACCTGGAGCGTGCCCTTTCCAAACAGTATACCCACAAACAGAGTTGGATTGGTTTGGTTCAGATGAAAGAAGACGGCTCTAAAGATCTAGTTCAGCTCCACGTGTCACCTTCAGTACCAAGCTATGATGAACAGACCAACTCCCGGTAAACAAGACAGAACACAGTGGGACTCTAGCTGGTTAAAGTTGTCAAGGAGTCAACACCAAGACCCGGTTGTAGTGGTTTCAAGTTATTTGAATCAATTAATAATAGGCAGTATTAATCCAAGTAGTGTAACATGGCAATATGTTTATTCTTCACATTTACACCAGTGAAATTACAGAAAAGAGCCCGGTTTTAACTGGAAACTAAAATATTTATAGAAACAGTTGGTTGTGCTTTAAGTCTAGCGCCCATCCAGTCATATTAGCCTCTTCCCTCACTTTGCTTCCCCGTTTCCAGGCTCTCCCAGACACAACTCCCCTAGCTCTGCTTAACTGTTAAGGAAATGCCTGTGTGTGAAATGATCAAGCATTCACAACAAACCCTTTGCTTAGAGAATGCCAACCACTCACAGATTGCATTTCAGTTTTTTGGTAGTCGCTAGCAGTTGTATGTTGCTGTGGGGAGTGCCAAAAAACAAACATCTGACCATGGTGACAACAGCTCACAGAGGAAGCGCAGTGCAACTGTTAGCGGCCTAAACTCTAATGGATATCAAGCCTTTGCATTCATAACCTCGGCAGACGTCAATGCATAAATGCAGGCAAAAAAGTAAATAAAAAGGAACAAAAATGAACGTCTCAAAGGCACTCCCTTTTGAATTACTGCAAAAACAGGGCATCTTCGACAGCTACATTTGGCCAGCGAAGCCTTTTTCCACTGAAGCTCTATTAGTTTGAGGGGGCACTTTACAGACAACTTCTCCACTTGGAGTTCTGCAGTCACAACATATTCCCATTCCATGACAATATATTATTTAGTCCTTGGCCCTGTGCTTGACGCGGTGCCCGTTTTATGTGTCATGTGACATGTGATTCAATCACGCACTTGGCTGTGCGTGATATAACAGCTCGACATGTATGGTATGTTTATGAAAGCTTGAGAAACATTATTGTATGTTTCCAGGACTTTGCATCCTTGAAGTAGCAGCTTGATGTAATAAAACATTCTGATACCACTCCATAAGCCTTCAATTGCACTGACAAAGCTATTATTTCAAAAATGTCACGACAACAATGGATTATGCTTATAAACTGCGCCGCAAGCGACTGCTGTAGAAAATAGCACACAAGAGTATTAAATACGGCACCCGTCAACAGGGGTTCATTGAGGGTCCACAAGTAATTCCTAAGTAATTATTTATTGAATTGCAGTATTGTAATCTCAGATATTGTGCATGCCAGACCTTGAGATTTACTGTTCGGCAAACAATACAATATTGACCATAATCCTTTCTGATGTCCCTCACAACCGTTCATTATATAAAAAGTAAAGTCTCACCAGGCCCAAAGAGAGAGAAATAGCTTAGTTTTGCATCGCCTTGCTGGAGAAGCACATGCCGGCTGCTCATTATTGTGGGAATATGAGAGGAACGTCAATAAGAGGACATGTGAACCTCGTCAGCCTCCATCTCTAACCATGTGGACATTCTGCCATAATTAGCAGCGGGGAAGCCATCAGGACAGATGTTCGCTTCGCAACAAGACGCCCGGCGCCGCAAAAAGATCTGATGCACTCGTCACACTGCTGATGCTCGTCTGATGGTAAACCGAGTGGCCAGCCCAAGCCCAGATGAAGGGCCAGCCGCCACGGGTCGGGAATGATGAGCATCTTCAGTAATCTCTTGCTAAAACAAAAGACGATAAGGGACGTGGACAGCGAGGGATGACCCGACAGTTGGGATTTACACTAATCTGACAAATCATCTAAGGGGAAAAGAACAAAAGGCACAGAGAATAGCTTATTATACTTCTTTTGAGTGGGGCTTTTGGAAGATGCAGAGCAGAAACGTATAAATGTTGATCTGATAGGGCTCCATTTGCTCATGCTTAATGTGTATTCTCCTATGCGGCGAGGGCAAAGGAAGCCGAAAGAGAGACAAATTCAGTTTTGACAAGCGCAAAAAAGGTTAACCAGGGCAGTACAGTGCAACCATTTTACTTGCATAATCGCCTAATCATTTTTGCTGTGCCACCTGGAATTTTTATTTAGGAGCACCAGTGCGCCTAGAAGAATTAAGGATTCTAGCTTGAATATCTCAAATATTTTTAATTGTGCTCCTAAACACGTGGTCCTTGTAATAAAGGTCAGCGTAGAGCCCCTGGTGACAGCTGTGTTTGTATTCCTAATCCATCTATCTCAGAATGGAAAACAACTTTTAAATTATCCTGATTATTTGAGGTCACGGCTGGGTTAAATAGCTTCCACAGACCAAGCAGACCCTGAGAAAAAGCTTTAAACTGACTACTTAAAACAAAACACAATTGCAGGATCCAAAACAGAGGCTGCTGGCCTGGGAGGGAGGAGGAGGGTTCCTGTTTTATCTTTAAGTGGTGGAGTGGGCTGACGTGTGGAGTGGAGACTCCCTTTTCTGTGCCCTGACGCCACTGATGCAGATGCAGATATATGCACACACAAACACACACACACACACGCACCCAAACTACACACACACACACACACAAACAAACCACACACACACACAGGCGCACACAGACGCACAAACACACACTGCGCAGTGGTGGCAGTGATGACGGTGGCTGGGAATCCATCCTCCTGGAACACAATTATTCTAAGTAGTTTTCCCATCAGCCGGAGCCATGAGCAGAAGACCCTCGGGTGAGCCATAACCTTTCTGTGGAAGCAATCGGGAAAAAAGACGCTCTCCAATTTATTTGATAAGGCGAGTGGAACTCAGCGCTGCCAGCAGACGTGGAGAACAAGAAAATCAGTGCCTCTCTGAAACCAAGTTGCTGACATTTTCACATCACTATGCATACATAATTATATTTTGGCCCAGGCTTGTGTTAAAAATGGCCCATTCCAAAGGAGAATAAAGAAAAGTTCAGAATTCCTATGGTTTGCGGTGCTGTATACCAGCAGATACATCTACCAATAGTCAAACAACGGCTACTAGGCATTGGATGATAAGAGACACTGACAAACCATGTATCCCACAAAGGAGAAAAAAGTGATACAGAAGACTTGTCATGGCAAGGACGCAGAAATACCGTGTGTAGAGAGAGAAAGCGAGAGAGTAAAGAAAGCGAGGCTTTTGTGCATAAATAAATGCTGCCAGGACAAAAGCAAGTTGTCACATTGTGATTGGATACTGGATGACTGTGAGGAATTTGCATACTGATACACTTGACAAGGTAAAATTATCTCCGGGGGGGATTATATTATTGTTATGCGGTTCAGAGAGCTTATCCATTCGTCTTGAAGCGCAGTCTCGTCTCTCGGCCCCTCTCGCCGACAGAACATAAACACTGACGCCATATATTAATTTGATGGAGAGATAAATGTCATGTCCAGCACTTCTAAAGATCAACGAAATATCAGATTCAATCGAATGCTCATTGAATGTCAGAAAATACAGGAGACCTGGGATGGACTGACGGAGTAAGGAAACAAGAGGAAAAAAGGCATAATCCCTCGATTTGGGTAAGCTTCTTTTTGGAAGTGTGACACTCTGGCTCTATGGACTTTTATTTTAGAGCCAGGGTTGTATTTCTTTTGGTGGTGTTGGGTATGGGTGAGTTTCATTTGTTTGTGTTTTGGTAATTGGTCAATGACTCCCAATCGGAGGTAACGAGTGTCAGCTGTCGGCTCGTTATCTCTGATTGGGAGCCATATATATACTGTTGTGTTTCACTGTTGGTTTGTGGGTTTTTTGTTCTATGTTCAGTCGATGTACTGAGGACGTTACGGATCGTGTTTTGTTTTGTCGTTATTTCAACATTAAAGTCATCATGTTCACTCCCAACGCTGCGCTTTGGTCCTACTTTATTGGCGATCGTGACAGGAAGGCCCCACACACATCTTAAAGCGTACAAAAATGAAAAGAGAAAAACAACTCCCACCAATTGATTGAATGATTACACAAGACAATAACGAGCACGCGGCTTCTCAACCCGAACCCAGAGCTTCTTGAGTGATGCCTTATGCTGTCGTTGCTGCTGTGAGTGGGCCAGTTCTGTTCTCCAATGGAACCCTCTTTTCATCCTTTCCTCTTACGCACCGACTCTCATTATGTTCACACTGTTCTATGTCAACCATACCTCCTCTCTATTTCCCTGCATGACTCCCTACCTCCTTCACCCCCATCTCTGTTTTCCTCTCCCTCTTGCTCCCCCCTCATTCTGCACCTATCCTCTTAAATAAATCACTTCCAACACGCAGCTGTTCAATTAAACTTTTACTAGATATTGCTGGCGGCTTGTCAGTCTAATCAGGGGTTCTGTAGGAATAGGTAATTCAACTCACTACCTGCTACGCCGGGTGCCCTGATACACCATCATGTAGTGTTAATGGCCTGTATTGACCAGCACCTATAAATATAATGGCATTTTCATAACCCCCCAGCGGAATGGAGAGCCATCTTCCTTATAGACAGTAAATGGAGAAGACATCAACTGATGCACTCTCACTGGCGCTAACCTCCTTTATTGCCTTGCAACCCAGCCTTTCAGAATCCTAGTTCTACTATATGGTTGTTGTGGAAGTGCAATACGACGAAGTGGCCACCAGGTGGCCCTCTCCTCACTGGGAGGAAGGGGGATGCTGAAGAGGGGCCATGATAGGCATACTAGGTTGGGGCCTGGTGGTCCTAACATGATAAGATATGCAACCATTTTGAGCTGGATTCAAAAGGACAATCGCTAGTTTGTCAGATACCCTATCTGGACTGTGTCACCAGGAGAGGCATGTTACCACTACTCCCCACGACCTCTGCCTCCCCACCAGGTGGAAACGTGCCTTTGTTTAATAAACTCCGACCTGTCCTCACGGCAACCTTGACTTAATTTATTTTCCCAGGCTGCTGTTAAATCACTCTGCTTCAGCTCCCTCCATCCGCTCCCCTCCTTACCCTTCCTCCCTCTCTTTTTCCCATTCATTCGCTTTCCCTTTTCTGTCTCCTCACCCCCACCACTCTAATGACCTTGCTTGCCAAATTATCCAAATGACTGTGCCTTGGAGTTAAACGCTGATTAGGAGGGAGCCCTATGCGGCTCTCCACTCTTGGAGTTGGAGGAGGAGAGCTAAAGCGTAGGGGGATATAGCTGCCTGCATATTGGTTTGTTGGTCCCCCTGGCTAGCGATTACACACACACAATGAATTTGACCATGACAGCTATTTTTGCAATCAAAATCAACACAATCCGAATGCCTCAAATGAGGTCTCCTAACTACAATCAAAATGAGCTGGGTTCTGGGTTTCAAAGCCAATATTGGATCTAGGCTACCCACCTCCCGTACGACAAATCATTCCAACATAATTTTCAAAAACGATGGAGGATGGTTTGAAAAGTGGGAGTGGCTAAGCCAAATGAAGAGGAATGCAGAGGCAGCACGGTTGATCGTAATTGTAACTGACTCTGATAATGATAACTGGCCATCAAACTATAAAACATCAAGCGTACGCAAAAGCTAATAAAAACGATGCGGGATAGTGAAACTCAGCGAAATCACTCAAGGCCTTGCGCATTAGGCAAGGTCTGCAGAATGACTTGGTTTGCATTTCAATAGAGGCTATTCCACTCCAGCACCCCCCCCACCCCCCACCCCCCACCCCCCACACACACACACACATAACCGCAATACTGTGCTTTATGACTCTTTTGATTATGTATGTTTGTGCACGGACCGCGCCTTTGACGGGGGTGACAATGACAACCTAGACCGCTGAGCTGGAAGAGTACCCTAACTTGGCGCCGTGACAATTTGCAATCCATGTTCCATCAAGGGCTCAGACCAGATTATGAGGCATCTTGGCTGATCAGCAACATTTACTTTTCACACGCTCAGGGCAGTGCAGTTTTTACAGCAAGTTTGCTCAAATGGAACAAAGCATTCCTTTGTGCGTCCGGTGTAAAGCTCTCTCGATCTCACTCTCCTCTTTCTCTCCTCTTACATGAGACAGGGCAGAACAACTAAGGACAAAACCTAACCCAGAGCCTGCTCTGACTGCGCCAGTGAGGCCTAGAACGTTTTTGCATTTCCCCCCCTTCAGAACTCACTTGGCCTATTATTGGTAGGGAATTATTTGTCAGGTATTTACACTACATGGCCATAAGTATGTGGACACCTGCTCGTCGAACGTCTCATTCTAAAATCATGGCCATTAATATGGAGTTGGTCCTCCCTTTGCTGCTATAACAGCCTCCACTCTTCTGGGAAGGCTTTTCACTAGATGTTGGAACATTGCTGCGGGGACTTGCTTCCATTCAGCCACAAGAGCATTAGAGAGTCGGGCACTGATGTTAGGTGATTAGGACTGGCTCGCAGTCGGCATTCCAATTCATCCCAAAGGTGTACTATGGGGTTGAGGTCAGGGCTCTGTGCAGGCCAGACAAGTTCTTCCACACCGATCTCGACAAACCATTTCTTTATGGATCTCGCTTTGTGCACGGGGGCATAGTCATGCTGAAACAGGAAAGGGCCTTCCCCAAACTGTTGCCACAAAGTTTGTAGAACAGAATCGTCTAGAATGTCATTGTATGCTGTAGCGTTAAGATTTCCCCTTCGCTGGAACTAAGGGGCCTAGCCCAAACCATGAAAAACAGCCCCAGACCATTATTCCTCGTCCACCAAACCTTACAGTTAGCACTATGCATTGGGGCAGGTAGCGTTCTCCTTGCATCTGTCAAACCTAGATTTGTCCGTCGGACTGCCAGATGGTGAAGTGTGATTCATCACTCCAGAGAACGCGTTTCCACTGCTCCAGAGTCCAATAGCAGTGAGCTTTACACCACTCCAGCCGACACTTGGCATTGCTTATGGTGATCTTAGGCTTGTGTGCGGCTGATCGGCCATGGAAACCCATTTTATGAAGCTCCCGAAAAAACATTTATTGTGCTGACGTTGCTTCCAGAGGCAGTTTGGAACTCGGTAGTGAGTGTTGCAACCGAGGACAGACAATTTTTACTCGCTATGCGGTTCAGCACTCTGCGGTCCCGTTCTGTGAGCTTGTGTGGCCTACCACTTCGCGGCTGAGCCGTAGTTGCTCCTAGACGTTTCCACTTCACAATATCAGCACTTACAGTTGACCGGGGAAGCTCTAGCAGGGCAGAAATTTGACTAACTGACTTGTTGGAAAGGTGGCATCCTATGACGGTGCCACGTTGAAAGTCACTGAGCTCTTCAGTAAGGCCATTCTACTGCCAATGTTTGTATATGGAGATTGCATGGCGGTGTGCTCGATGTTATACACCTGTCAGCAACAGGTGTGGCTGAAATAGCCTAATCCACTAATTTGAAGGGGTGTCCATATACTTTTGGCCATGTAGTGCATATGGAGTTAATGTGACACAATGCCCCAGGCATTGACATATCTTTCTTAGGCAACTGAAGCCAGCAATAGCATTTCAAAGACATTGACATGAAAATAAACTGTTGACATTAAATCATAAAGAGTAAGACAGGCTAGTCAGATGGAATTATGTACCATTGCCAAGTGTGCTTAGTATTTGGGCTTATCAAGAAAAAGGAAAAGTTTAAAGTGAACCAGAGTCACTTGGGCTCTTCTATCAAATCTCTATGCTAACAAATTAATGTAAAATAATGTATTTCTCATCGAAGGGAACCGGCCCACCAATCAGTTGCCATGGGGAACAAATCATGCCATGAACAAGGGAAAGTATTCAATAATGTGTACCAATTTGTAGGGAAATTAGTTCTTTCACTTATTTCACAATGCCTCTTGGCAAAAGATTTGAGAGGCTAAGCCGGGAAGGGAATAAGCCAACGTTCTCTCCCAACCATTTGAATCACTCGTCGTTAAAGAGTTGAGAGATGAAATAAATAAAGACCTCTTGTGTTTTGCATGTTAAAAGGCAGTGAAATGCCTAGCATCTGCTTTGGTAGTACAGATTGAAGTGTCCAAATGTTTGATGGAGAAGGTAGTGGGTCACGGAAGTCTTGGCTTATTGCAGCTAAACCCCACACATTTTCCCCACATGCTTCATCCGTCTCACCCTAATTCACAGCATACTTTCTGAATATTTTCCAGGTTTGCGGGTCCTCAAAGTGTCTAGCAACACAGCTGAGCTGTGTACCAAATCTTATGTCATAGGATTACTTTCAATTAAGTGTTAGAATTTAAAAGCATTAAGATTCATGTTTGTGTAATGACTTTGGATGCCAAACTGGATCCCTCTAAATACGAGATTAAACTTTATTAACCTAAACGGGTGAAAAACAAATGCTGTTTAGTATGGTCGAGTTTCACTTACTTCGAAAGATCACATAAAAGTGCCTCTAATATACACTCACCGGACAGTTCATTAGGTACACCCATCTAGTACTGGGTCGGACCCCCCTTTGCCTCCAGAACAACCTGAATTCATCAGGGCAAGGATTCTACAAGGTGGACTTCATGGAATCATGCTGCTTACGCCAAATCTTGACTCTGCCATCAGCATGACACAACAGGAACCGGGATTTGTCGGACCAGACAATGTTTTTTCATTCCTCAACTGTCCAGTGTTGGTGATCGAGTGCCCACTGGAGCCGCTTTTCTTGTTTTTAGCTGATAGGAGTGGAACACGGTGTGGTCGTCTGCTGCAATAGGCCATCCGTGACAAGGATCGACGAGTTGTGCATTCCAAGATGCCGTTCTGCACACCACTGTTGTACTACGCCGTTATTTGTCTATTTGTGGGCCGCCTGTTAGCTTGCACGATTCTTGCCATTCTCCTTCGATCTCTCTCATCAACCAGCTGTATTCACCCACAGGACTGTCGCATCATTCTTGGTAAACCCTAGACACTGTCGGGCGTGAAAAGCCCAGGAGGGTGGCTGTTTCGGAGATACTGGATCCGGTGCGCCTGGCACCGACGATTATACCACTCGGTGAGTGTATACCAATACAGTATGGTGGCTGATAAAATGTATTTAATCCCAAAATGATACAGCTTGTTTATACAACATCCTATGTTTAATGTCAATACTTCAACTAATATGGCCATATGACATACTCCCATCTCAGTATGTTGGCTTTAAAAGTCAGTACAGTAGGACAGTAGCAGCAGCTAGCCTCAGCATTAGCCACCAGTGAAAAGACTGAGTGGCACTCCATTGGGAATCCGCCACATTTATACTCCTCCCTTCCGTTCCTCTACATACCACCCCCAACTCCCAGAGCGCCTGGCCTCCTTGTCCTGCTCCTCAACACCACATAATACCACAACCTGAGGGACTCCTCAGCACAATAACGCAGAGCCTAAGATCTGGGTACTGTTCCGATCGGCTGGCTGCCGTACACAGGGCTCCCCTACCCCCACAACACAGTCCAACCAGGGGCTTAGTGGGCACGCTCAGTGTGGAGCCACAGAGGAAGCAGCAGCTAAGTCCACCCCGCACGTCTTCTTCTGTGTTGGCTCAATGTTCTGGTCTGAGAACAAGGAGGAACAGGTGCTGAGATTAGAGATCGATTTAGCATAAATTGTTATGCATAGAGAATGAGGCAGCGAGAGAAACCCAACAGCTCTAGCGTGGCTAGCTGTTGTGTTGGCGGTTTTTATTAGTAATGTATGGTGAAGAGATGTAGATTAAATCTGGCCATCTTTTGATATTCTAGTGGCAATGTAAGCATATCATTTGCTGGACAAAATGGCTGCTGTAACAACACTAGTGAGTGAGTATTAGGATTCCAGGAGACCCAGCCACTACAACACTGTATCCTACAGGGATCTCTCCATTCTGCACTTCTCTGGACAGAGAACAATGCCTTCAAAAAACCCATATCTTCAGAGATTTTCTCACCCCACACAGCCACATTTTTATTCTAGGCGAGAAGGCAGAGGTGAGGCATGAGGGAGAGAGTCCAATCAGCTATTTCAGGGCTGTTTTTGCCCTGGGTCTCCTGTTTGTCTATTGGGCTTTAATAACTTCAATAAAACAGTAAGGGGTCATGGCTCCCTCACAGAGATGAGAGGCTGCGGCACTAACTAGCCATTAGAGAGGATGGGAGGGCATAGGAAATAGCCATAACAAATCTGCCCCAGTTAGCTGGCAGGCATCAATAATAAGGGGCTACGGTTTCTCAAATGTATTCTCATTTAAATCAGCTTCACGTAATGACCTCTGGCCAAGGGAGGCCAAGGGAACATCCACTGAGGGTTGAGAAACATGTTTCACACTTGGGGGCTTTACTTCTTTTTTGTAAAGTTATTTTTTATACATCAGCGTAAAAAAAAAAAAAATCTGTTTTGTTTCACTTTCATTAGTTAGACAGTTGTTTTGCATCATCTCTTGTTTTGTTGCTTCTTTTTTTTGTTTTAAAATTATCTTTATTCCATATTTAATAGGATATACAGTACCAGTCAAAGGTTTGGACACACCTACTCATTCAAGTGTTTTTCTTTATATTTACAATTTTCTACATTGTAGAATAATAGTGAAGACATCAAAACTATGAAATAACACATATGGAATCATGTAGTAACCAAACAAGTGTTAAACAAATCCAAATATATTTTATATTTGAGATTCTTCAAATAGCCACCCTTTGCCTTGATGACAGCTTTGCACACTCTTGGCATTCTCTCAACCAGCTTCATGAGGTAGTCACCTGGAATGCGTTTCAATGAACAGGTGTGCCTTCTTAAAGCAGGTGGTCCTCTGTAGCTCAGCTGGTAGAGCACGGCGCTTGTAACGCCAAGGTAGTGGGTTCGATCCCCGGGACCACCCATACACAAAAATGTATGCACGCATGACTGTAAGTCGCTTTGGATAAAAGCGTCTGCTAAATGGCATATTTTAAAAGTTTAATTTATTTCCTTCTTAATGCGTTTGAGCCAATCAGTTGTGTTGTGACAAGGTAGGGGGTATACAGAAGATAGTACTATTTGGTAAAAGACCAAGTCCATATTATGGCAAGAACAGCTCAAATAAGCAAAGCGAAACGACAGTCCATCATTACTTTAAGACATGAAGGTCAGTCAATACGGAACATTTCAAGAACTTCGAAAGTTTCTTCAAGTGCAGTCGCAAAAACCATCAAGCGCTATGATGAAACGGTGTCAGGCGGTCAGTGTGATGCGGTAGGACGAAGTCAGGCGCAGGACACAGAGCTAATCGAAAACGTACTTTACTCGTAGGTAACGTAAATAACATAACCTCAACGCAGGGAGGAACAAACCCGCTCACCAGACGACAACCAAACATGAACAAACACGCACACAACACAGTGGGAGCCAGAGGGTTAAATAGGAAAACAAATCATAGACATAATGGGAACCAGGTGTGTACAATGAAGACAAAACAAGTAGAACACAGAAACATCGATTGGTGGCAGCTAGTACTCCAGTGACGACGAACGCCGAAGCCTGCCCGAGCAAGGAGGAGTAGCAGCCTCGGCTGAATCCGTGACAGTACCCCCCTTGACGCGCGGCTCCAGCCGTGCGCCAACACCGGCCTCGGGGACAGCCAGGAGGACGCGGTGCAGGGCGAGTCGGATGACGACGGTGGAAATCCCTCAGCATGGAGGGATCGTGGATGTTCCTCCTAGGGACCCAGCACCGTTCCTCCGGACCGTACCCCTCCCACTCCACGAGATACTGCAGGCCCCCCACCCGACGCCTCGAATCCAGGATGGAACGGACCGAGTACGCCGGTGTCCCCTCGATGTCCAGTGGGGGCAGAGGAACCTCCCGTATCTCAGACTCCTGGAGTGGACCAGCTACCACCGGCCTGAGGAGAGACGCATGGAACGAGGGGTTAATACAATACTCAGGAGGAAGCTGTAACCTATAACAAACCTTGTTCAATCTCCACAGGACTTTAAATGGCACCACAAACTGCCGACCCAGCTTCCGGCAGGGCAGGCGAAGGGGCAGGTTTCGGGTCGAGAGCCAGACCCGGTCCCCGGTGCATACACCGGGGCCTCACTGCGATGGCGGTCGGCGCTCGCCTTTTGTCGCCTGATGGCCCGTTGCAGGCGTACATGGGCAGCGTTCCAGGTCTCCTCTGAGCGCCGAAACCATTCATCCACCGCAGGTGCCTTGATCTGGCTTTGATGCCATGGTGCCAGGACCGGCTGATAACCTAGTACACACTTAAATGGAGTAAGGTTAGTGCAGGAGTGGCGGAGGGAATTTTGGGCCATCTCTGCCCAGGGGATGAAAACAGACCACTCCCCTGGCCGGTCCTGGCAATAGGGCCGCAGAAACCTAACCACATCCTGGTTTACTCTTTCCACCTGCCCATTACTCTCGGGGTGAAACCCTGAGGTAAGGCTGACCGAGACCCCCAGACGTTCCATGAACGCCCTCCAGACCCTTGAGGTGAACTGGGAACCCTGATCAGACACTATATCCTCAGGTACCCCGTAGTGCTGGAAGACATGTGTAAATAGGGCCTCCGCAGTCTGTAGGGCCGTAGGGAGACCGGGCATAGGAATGAGACGGCAGGACTTAGAAAACCGATCCACAACGACCAGGATCGTGGTGTTCCCTTGAGACGGGGGAAGGTCCGTAACAAAATCCACCGATAGGTGGGACCACGGCCGTTGTGGAACAGGTAGGGGTTGTAATTTCCCTCTGGGCAGGTGTCTAGGTGCCTTACAGTGAGCGCACACCGAGCAGGAGGAAACATAAACCCTCACGTCCTTGGCTGAAGTGGATCACCAGTATTTCCCACTAAGACAGTGCACTGTCCGACAGATGCCAGGATGACCAGAGGAGGGTGACGTGTGAGCCCAATAGATCAATCGATCGCGGACCTCTAACGGCTCATACATACGACCCTCTGGACACTGGGGGGAAGTGGGCTCTGTACGTAACGCCCGCTCGATGTCCGCGTCAACCTCCCAAACCACCGGTGCCACCAGACACGACGCCGGAAGTATGGGAGTGGGCTCAATGGACCTCTCCTCTGTGTCATACAGTCGGGACAGGGCGTCTGCCTTAGCGTTCTGAGAACCTGGTCTGTATGAAAGGGTGAACACAAAACTAGTGAAAAACATGGCCCACCTTGCCTGGCGAGGGTTCAATCTCCTCGCCGCCCGGATGTACTCCAGATTGCGGTGGTCAGTCAAAATGAGAAAAGGGTGTTTAGCCCCCTCAAGCCAATGCCTCCACACTTTCAGAGCTTTAACCACAGCTAACAGCTCCCGGTCCCCCACAGAGTTTTGGTGGCATACCCGAGCGCTGAGACAGTACAGCTCCTATCCCAGCCTCGGATGCGTCTACCTCTACCGTGAATTCTAAGGAGGGATCCGGATGAGCCAGCACTGGAGCCGAGGTAAACAGGTCCTTCAGGTGACCAAACGCCCTGTCCGCCTCGGCTGACCACTGCAGTCGCACCGGGCCCCCCTTCAGCAAGGAGGTAATGGGAGCCGCTACCTGACCAAAGCCCCGGATAAACCTCCGGTAGTAGTTGGCAAACCCTAAGAATCGTTGCACCTCCTTAACTGTGGTTGGAGTCGGCCAATTATGCACGGCCGAAATGCGGTCAATCTCCATCTCCACCCCTGACGCAGACAGGCGGTGCCATAGGAAGGAGACAGACTTTTGAAAGAACAGACATTTCTCCGCCTTGACGTACCGGTCATGTTCCAACAGTCGACCAAGCACCTTGCGCACCAGGGACACATGCTCGGCTCGTGTAGCGGAGTATATGAGAATATCATCTATATACACCACTACACCCTGTCCGTGCAGGTCCCTGAAAATCTAATCTACAAAGGATTGGAAGACTGATGGAGCGTTCATCAACCCGTATGGCATGACGAGGTACTCATAGTGCCCAGATGTGGTACTAAACGCCGTCTTCCACTCATCTCCCTCCCGGATACGCACCAGGTTGTAAGCGCTCCTGAGATCCAATTTTGTGAAGAAGCGTGCCCGTGCAATGACTCCGTCATACTAGCAATGAGCGGTATTGGATAACTGTACTTGACAGTGATCTGATTGAGACCCCGGTAGTCAATGCACGGGCGTAAACCTCCATCCTTATTCTTCACAAAAAAGAAACTTGAGGAGACAGGTGAAGTGTATGGCTGAATGTATCCCTGCCCCAGAGATTCAGAGACATATGTTTCCATAGCCGCCGTCTCTTCCTGTGACAGGGGATACACGTGACTCTGTGGAAGTGCCTACCTGGAGATTTATCGCACAATCCCCCTGTCAATGGGGTGGTAATTGAGTCGCGTTCTTTTTACAGAAGGCGAGAGCCAAATCGGCATATTCGGGGGGGAATGTGCATGGTGGAGACCTGGTTTGGACTTTCCACCGTAGTTACCCCTATGGAAACACCTACACACCTCCCCGAGCACTGACTAGACCATCCCTTGAGAGCCCTCTGTTGCCATGAAATCGTGGGGTCATGAGAAGTTAACCAGGGAAGCCCCAACACCACTGGAAACGCAGGAGAATCAATCAGATAGAGACTAATTTTCTCCTCATGACCCTCCTGCGTCTTCATCCAGAGTGGAGCTGTGACCTCCCTAATCAGGCCTGACCCTAAAGGGTGACTATCTAATGCATGTACAGGGAAGGGCACATCAACAGGAACACTAGGAATCCCTAAACTACAAGAAAACTGACGAGCAATAAAGTTCCCAGCTGCACCTGAATCTATGAGCGCCTTATGCTGGGAATGAGGGGAAAACTCTGGAAATACGACATCAATGCACATATGCGCAACAGGGAGCTCTGGGTGAGTCGGGTGCCTACTCACCTGAGACGGTCCACCAGTGCTCTGCCTACTGCCTCGATTCCCTAAAGACCCCCCCCAGCACCGACCAGCAGTGTGTCCTCTGTGGCCACAGTTGGTGCAGGAGATGGCCCTTCTTCCGGTCTCCCTAAGCGCAGCACCTCCGAGCTCCATAGGGGTAGGGTCGGAGGTGCTGGGGGATGGAATGGACGGCCCCTGATCCGGACGTCCGCAGGTCGCCAACAGGTTATCCAGCCTTATCGACATATCCAGCAGTTGGTCCAGGGTAAGGGTGGTGTCCCTGCATGCCAGTTCCCGACGAACGTCCTCCCGTAGGCAGCATCGTAGTGGTCGATCAGGGCCCTCTCATTCCATCCTGCGCTGGCAGCCAGAGTCCTGAAGTCCAGTGCAAAGTCCTGTGCGCTCCTCTTCCCCTGTCTGATGTGGAATAGACGTTCCCCCGCCGCTCTCCCCTCCGGTGGATGATCGAACTCCGCCAGAAAGCAGCGGGTGAAATCCTCATAGCGTACTGACGCTGCATCTATTCCTCCCCACTCTGCGTTGGCCCACTCGAGTGCTCTCCCCGACAGACAGGAGATGAGGGCGGACACGCTCTCGTATCCCGAGGGAGCCAGGTGGATGGTAGCCAGGTAGAGCTCTACCTGGAGCAGAAAACCCTGGCACCCGGCAGCTGTACCATCGTATGCCCTCGGGAGCGAGAGCCGAATCCCACTGGACCCAGGTGACGAAGGGGTGGACAGCAGTGTGGGTGGTTGTGTAGTAGGAGGAGGTGTAGGATAACCACCTCTCTCCCATCGCTCCATGGTGTTCAACACGCGCTCCATTGCGGTGCCGAGATTCTGGATCATGGTCGCCTGCTGTTGGACACGTTCCTCCATTGATCCGAACGAAATGAATGTACCTGCTGACTCCATTTATGTTGCGTGTTTCTGTCAGGCGGTTAGTGTGATGCGGTAGGACGAAGTCAGGCGCAGGACACAGAGCTAATCGAAAACGTACTTTACTCGTAGGTAACGTAAATAAATAATAACATAACCTCCACGCAGGGAGGAACAAACCCGCTCACCAGACGACAACCAAACATGAACAAACACGCACACAACACAGCCAGAGGGTTAAATAGGAAAACAAATCATAGACATAATGGGAACCAGGTGTGTACAATGAAGACAAAACAAGTAGAACACAGAAACATCGATCGGTGGCAGCTAGTATTCCGGTGTCGACGAACACTGAAGACTGCCCGAGCAAGGAGTAGGAGCAGCCTCAGCTGAATCCGTAACAAACGGGCTCTCATGAGGACCGCCACAGGAATGGAAGACCCAGAGTTACCTCTGCTGCAGAAGATAAATTCATTAGAGTTACCAGCCTCAGAAATTGCAGCCCAAATAAATGCTTCACAGAGTTCAAGTAACAGACACATCTCAACATCAACTGTTCAGAGGAGACTGTGTGAATCAGGCCTTCATGGTCGAATTGCTGCAAAGAAACCACTAAAGGACACCAATAAGAAGAAGAGACTTGCTGGGGCCAAGAAACACCAGCAATGGACATTAGACCGGTGGAAATTTGTCCTTTGGTCAGTCCAAATTTGAGATTTTTGGTTCCAACCGCCGTGCGGTGTGGGTGAACGGATGAGCTCCGCCTGTGTATTTCCCACCGTAAAGCATGGAGGAGGAAGTGTTATGGTGTGGGGGTACTTTGCTGGTGACACTGTCTGTGATATATTTAGAATTCAAGGCACACTTAACCAGCATGGCTACCACAGCATTCTGCAGCGATATGCCATTCTATCTGGTTTGGTCTTAGTGGGACTATCATTTGTTTTTCAACAGGACAATGACCCAACACAACTCCAGGCTGTGTAAGGGCTATTTTACCAAGAAGGAGAGTGATGGAGTGCTGCATCAGATGACCTGGCCTCCACAATCCCCCGACCTCAACCCAATTGAGATGGTTTAGGATGAGTCGGACCGCAGAGTGAAGGAAAAGCAGCCAACAAGTGCTCAGCATATGTGGGAACTCCTTCAAGACTGTTGGAAAAGCATTCCAGGTGAAGCTGGTTGAGAGAATTCCAAGAGTGTGAAAAGCTGTCATCAAGGCAAAGGGTGACTATTTGAAGAATCTCATATATAAACTATATTTTGATTTGTTTAACACTTTTTTGGTTACTACATGATTCCATTTGTGTTATTTCATAGTTTTGATGTCTTCACTATTATTCTACAATATAAAAATAGTAAAAATAAAGAAAAATGAGTAGGTGTGTCCATACTTTTGACTGATACTGTATATATAGGGGTATTTTGGAATGTGAATGTGATGTAATGTACTGTATTGATGTTAATTTCCTCTTTTGATCCCCAAAATTAAGAAAAAGAGGAAAGTAACATCAATACAATACATTACATTCACATTCCAAAATACATGCCTGTCATGGGATGGAGTGCAGCCGCACCCGAGTGCAGGCGGAGGAAAATATCAACAGTGATTTAGCTCAGGAGGATGGAAAGGCAAACTAAGGTTGAGATGCCGAGGAATAGATAGAGGCATTTCAGTTTTGCTGAATATGCAACTGCAATACAGAAACGTGTTTGTAGTTTCTCTTATCAAAGTCTTGACAGGCAAATCTTTATTTTCCCTTATCGTTTCAATAATTTTGTTGCTTTTATATAATCAGTGCTCACACTTCTCACATTTTCACGATACAAATAAGTATTCACCTTGCTAGTTTTTCCAGCTAACTTTGTCACTGCTCAATAGAGGGTAATTGAGTAATCAAAACGGTTCAAACCACTTAGGAAATCAACATGCAATGGGTCACAACCAGCTAATCACTACACTAAATCTACATTACGCCTTGAGTATTTGAAAAGTGGGCACATTTGGCCAACTTCACCGCCACATAGAATGTGTGTGTGATAGAATGTGTGATACAGTATGTGTGGCGAGGTTAAGCACCATTTTGCATCAGCCAATAGCGGGGCAATCTCCTGCTGATGAATTCGATTATGCTAAAACGAAGGAGGAGAGAAGAGGGCAACGTGTCCTGACTCGAGGGGATGGATGGCAAATTATGGAAATGAAATGGGTGGCTGTAGAGAGCGAGAGAGTGAGTTGCAGTCTACGATGCGGATACGGATTCATATTGTCTATTTATGGTGTCATTTTGGTGACAAAATCTGTTTAAAGGCAGCATCCATCTTGCCGGCAGCCATTGAAGACGGAACTGCTTAGCTAACACTCAACCAGAGTGAATAATATTCAATGATTGAAGTTCACAGCAGCTAGATAGCTGTATCCACGGCAACTGTCATATCCCCCATTTGTATGTATCGTCCTTTATATGCAGATAGATATCAACATGGGAAAAGCCAGGTTAATCGTGCATCAATATTGCAGTTTGGAGCGAATCCTGCAGAGTGGAACTCTCATATCTCTGAGTATAAGAAATGACTGACTTAGTGGATTTCAACCAGTTTGGCTTGACCAGTCTTATAATGTTAGACTACATACAGAATAAAGTACACCAAGAAGCACACCATTGGAATATATTGAGAATTAGATCTAATCAGAACAGTCAGCAATGGACTTTTGCACCCATGCACTAATGACCTCCCTTGGAATCGGTCCGAAATACTCAGCTGAGTCCATTCCTCTGAATCCACTGGTGTTCCAATGGACATCAGCATGATCTGCCTGAGCCTCTTGTTCACCATTACTCATTCACTTTAATGTGGCGCTTCAACTGGTGCGAATGCAACACAAACTGTATATCATGGCATCCTATTCCCTATGTAGTGCACCATGTCAGATGCCAACTCCATGAGGCCCAGAGAGACACGTGGCACAGAGCGAGGCTGGGAGCTGCAGGGGAGGTTGGCCTCTCTGATCCAACGTCCATTTGCCACCCTGTCTCCTCCGAGAGACTCCTAGCACACGGGGCATGCTTGTGCCTCTGCAAGTGTGTGTGGTCTCTGTATGCTTGGAATCTGTCTATGTGTGTGTGGCAGTCTCTGTTTGCTTGGAGTCTGTCTATGTGCGTAAGCAAGTCTTTATAGTGTGCGTCTACCTGGTCGATGGAGTCCGCAAGCCACACGACTTACGCACCTGCAGCCCGCCTCGTACGCCCAGTTCTGGAGAGACACTTACTTACGCTGGCACGCATGTAAATGGGCCTCCCCTTATCTCTAAGCCCCAGGCAAGGCCCCCTGGGAAGTGTGAACCGCGGCGGTGGGAGGAGACCGGGATAGCATTGACCGGGATTGCAGGACTGTGTGTTAGTGTCAAGGTAATTAAGGTAATGTGCTCCAATTACCTTGCACCCCCCCGTTCCCCTCCTTTGTCTCATTTAAAGTTCTCTGTTCAAAACCGCTGGGGTACAAACTGCTTTTCCTCTAGCAGGGGTCCAAATTGCTGTGCAAAACACACTTCTATGACACAAGCCCTTCCAAGAATCCACCAAGGTAAAGCGATTTTCTCTACCGTGAATTGAGCTGAGACAAGTGGTTATTTCTCTCTCTGTAGAAAATCACACATTGGAAGACATTAGGGCAGGACGCTCTACCAAGTATCCCTTTTGAGTGCACTTATAGGCAGTCCACAAGCGTGATAATACTGTGTATCAGTGCCATTGTATTCTATCATATGACACTAGATACTTTATGAACACGACTGTTCATTCAATGTCAGCAGTTTCACCACCCAAGGAAGTGGACTGCTCACCCAGTGATAGAAAAAAAGCAGGCTAGTGAAAACCACAACACCATAAGGGAGTCGGAATTTAAACCGGAGCCTCTAAAAAAAAAACATGCAGCGATCCAAAAACATGTGACAGATTTCAGCAACCGGGCATATGCTGCAGATTATGCCCCCGCAACAAGGTGAAAAATACAACTCATAAATGTATAATCATTAACTTTCCTGAAAACCCTCCCCTCAGCCATCTGTTATAAATACGTACCAGCCTGCAATACCCTTGTCTGCGTTTCTTTCCCTTTTGAGTGGCCCCGTTTCTATCATGGCCCACCCATTACCATTTCCATGTGTTAGATCATTTATTAATGTATTCATTTCCCTTCATAGTGGCGTGGAAACACTGCCTGTGTTTTTATTTGGCACGGAACAGCATGGCACAGCACAGCAGTAGCCTGAGTGTAGTCCTCTGGCCAGCTTTAGCACCACCAGCCTACGCAGTACGCACTCCCCCTGCCCATATGATTTCATACTAGTGTTTACATCAACACAAACGGGTTACTTTTTGTAAGGCATGAACAGTGAATTCCCAAGAGAAAAGACATTGGCAAGTCATATGGACACTGGGGTGGGTGATATTGGCCAAACTAATCAACATCGCTGACATTAAGGGGCCAGTTTCCCAGACCCTGACTAAGTCTAGTCCTGGAACCCCCCAAAAATGTTGAGATTTTCCATTGAGCATATGTTCTTAGTCCAGGACTAGGCTTATTATGGGTCCAAGGAAACTGGCCCTAAATGTCGAAGAGAGGAGTTATAGACACATTTCTAGTTTATTGTTAGAGGTTAAATACTGGCTCCCCTCAAAGACTTGGAATAACTTAGTTCTTGCCCGTGTCAAAGAGACCCCTCCAGGGTTGATACATCATTACAATCAAAGATAGTGGTGGGAAAAAGTCCAACTTCTCTAGAACTCCCTTTAAAAGCATCTCAGCTATCCGAATCACTCCCCGGGGCAGCGTCGTGTACATTATTACAGGAAGACACCTTCCTTGGGAGCCTTTGCCTGTAAAATGTGAGGTGTCAAAAAAGCCAGATCAATTTCTGCCTGTTTTGTGACAAGATGAAAGGGAGGACAGGTAAATAGAGGGAACCTGCAGTGGAAAATGCAGCTTTTATCTTTGCCTTGTCTAAACCCCTGAAGCGCCTGGGATAACCAGGGGGAACTCGCTGCTGCAGATCTAATAGAACAGATCTAATAACAGATCTGATAAATTAGTGTCATAGAATCGCATTCATTTAAGTTTCCATTTTAAACGTAAAATGAAGAAACTTGATTTTCACTACACAACACAACACATTATCCAGAAGTCACTATACGCAAGTGCAATTTAAATTTTTACATTTACATTTTAGTCATTTAGCAGACGCTCTTATCCAGAGCGACTTACAGTTAGTGCATACATTATTTTTTTATCGAACCCACAACCCTGCCGTTGCAAACGCCATGCTCTACCAACTGAGCTACATCCCCAATGTGACCGTGGAACAAGAAAAACGTATAAGTGACTGGAGTCTGCTGTGTGAGCATCAGCATTGGACCAGTTCAGACAAACAGATCTAATAGAAAGGGAGAGAAATTGACATTGACTGAGTAATACTGTAAGCAAAATTTTCTGTAATGCAAAAACCCCTCGGAGGGATAGACGTCTGTCTGTTCAGAGTGAATAGACTGACTTAGTATATTGCATTGTTCAGGCTGTGCTCAAGTTACCCATGATATCATCAGTCAGGAGTGACGGTTGTTTTTCCTTTATGGTTCCATTATGAAAAGCCCTTTTAAAAGATGGTCTTTGGTTATCCGGTTATCACATACAGTACTTGCTGGCACCTACATATGCACATGCTCACACGCTTGCTCCCTCATGCTCGTACGGCCACACACAAATACACAAACACACAAACACTCCACATACCACAATCACACAGCACACACAAGTACACACACTTAATCTAACATGTCATAACATTCCCTCAATTACCAGAGCATGGCAATAACCTATATGGTGATCACCCTATCAAGAAATACATTGAAAGAGCAAGGTGAAGGGGGGAAAAAAGTTGACCTTGGCCACAAAAATCACCCTTGAATAGAATGAAACCCGGTGATTGCAGAAATGAGGCACCCATAACCCTACAATTTGCTCTCCACATGAGCTCTTCCATTGGACCAAATCACACAATGATGGAAAGCCTGTGCTAGGGTTTTGACTCTTTTGCTAAATGGCAAACCTACGCCGAGCCCCTAATCCCTAGGCATTCCTTTAGACTTGAATGGAACAGTTAGGTTTAAGCAATATGGTAAAGTGTCTACCCAGCCTATCAGAAGGCAAGGTGAAGCAATAACCAAACTACTTTAAACCTATCCAATCCTTTCAGATCTGCAGTAAACTCAAGGGGGTAGGGGCTAAGGGTCGATTTGAAATTCAGCCTATATTGCCTTATTTCACTGGTGTGCATCAAAAGGATGGAAACTTTAAGTCATACAGAAAATATAAAAATATTCTGCACTCTGCAAGTGAAAACTTTCACAACAACTAGAAAGGAGAGTGGTCGGTCCGACTGATGTACGAAAACTCAAAACAGGGAATAGAATGCTTCTCTCCAAGGAGAAGACATGATGGTCTACTACTAAATTCTAAAAATACTTCAAGTAAGAAACTGCCTCAGGCTTAAAACCTTAGTCTACTCTCAGGTTGATGTGAATAAAAAGCAGTCACGAGGGCAAAGTTGTAGTAGGTGAACTGTTACGTGCTTCTGTCCTGCACACCAAAAAAAGTTCAAAGAGGAGGCCATTTTACTTAACATTTGTCACATACTGTACATCTTGTTTGTGTGTCCAATACGAATTGGATATCCTCTGGCATTGTGCAATGGTAAATGGCTTTGACACTTTTTTCTTCGGACTGTAAATAAGTCACTACGGCGTGTGTGCGAGTGAGCGAGTGTGTGAGAGAGTGGGATAGTGTGGCTACTTTACAGGTAGCTCTCTCGATGACACCAGATTATCAAGAATAAAAAGCGGGGGGATAGGACGGAGGATAATAATCTGGAAAGTCTAGAGACGGTCAATAAAACCAAGTCAGAGTAGAGGCAGAGAGGATTGGCAAGGCTATAGGAGAACACGTCTATCCTGGCCCTTATCAGAGATTACCGTTGATAAGCACCGGGGCTCGATGTTGTCCGATGTGGGCTAACAAGCCGCCCGTGGCAGGACAACACTCTTCCTGAGTCATCCGATTAGTGCCCTGCTCACTCCGTACCGAGCGGGCCTGACATTTCCCATCAACGACATGGGAACAAGACGAAAGGGCCCGGAACGGGGACACATGGCAGAGCTACTGGGCAGCAGGAAACAGAAGCCCGGGTCAGGAAGTTGCCATGTTCTTCGATAGCGGCAACAAAAACGCAGGAGGGCATAGGCATAACAATATGGGTCACATAGGTTCTCATTTGTTCCCAAGGCACTCTGATATATACGGTGTACATGTGAGTGTACATGAGAGTACTGTCGAGTGGTGCAGTGGTCTAAGGCACTGCATTGCAGTGCTAGCTGTGCCACTAGAGATCCTGGTTCGAATCCAGGCTCTGTCGTAGCCGGCGGCGACCGGGAGACCCATGGGGCGGCGCACAATTGGCCCAGGGTAGGGGAGGGAATGGCCGGCAGGGATGTAGCTCAGTTGGTAGAGCATGGCGTTTGCAACGCTAGGGTTGTGGGTTCGATTCCCACGGGGGGCCAGTATGAAAAAAACATATATATATATTTTTTTTATAATGTATGCACTCACTAACTGTAAGTCGCTCTGGATAAGAGCGTCTGCTAAATGACTAAAAATGTAAATGTAAAAATGTAAATATAAGGCCAATATGTACGTACTTATGAGGCAGTGTTTTACTTACAGTTCATTGAAATATTATGGCATCATCGAATAAACTGTATGTTAACATAGGTACAGTGCCTTGCAAAAGTATTCATCCCCCTTGGCGTTTTTCCTATTTTGTTGCATTACAACCTGTAATTTAAATGTATTTGTATGTGTATTTCATGTAATGGACATACACAAAATAGTCCAAATTGGTGAAATGAAATGAAAAAAATTCAAAAAAATAAATAACGGAAAAGTGGTGCGTGCATATGTATTCACCCCCTTTGCTATGAAGCCCCTAAATAAGATCTGGTGCAACCAATTACCTTCAGAAGTCATATAATTAGTTAAATAAAGTCCACCTGTGTGCAATTTAAGTGTCACATGATCTCAGTATATATATACACACTTGTTCTGAAAGGCCCCAGAGTATGCAACACCGTTAAGTAAGGGGCACCACCAAGCAAGCGGCACCGTGAAGACCAAGGAGCTCTCCAAACAAGTCAGGGACAAAGTTTTGGAGAAGTTCAGATCAGGGTTGGGTTATAAAAAAAAGTCTGAAACTTTGAACATCCCACAGAGCACCATTAAATCCATTATTAAAAATGGAAATAATATTGCACCACAACAAAGCTGCCAAGAGAGGGCCGCCCACCAAAACTCACGGAACAGGCAAGGAGGGCATTAATCAGAGAGGCAAAAAGAGACCAAAGATAACCCTGAAGGAGCTGCAAAGCTCCACAGCGGAGATTGGAGTATCTGTCCATAGAACCACTTTAAGCCGTACACTCCACAGAGCTGGGCTTTTTAATTTATTTTATTTTACCTTCATTTAACTAGGCAAGTCAGTTAAGAACAAATTCTTATTTACAATGACGGCCTACACCGCCCAAACCCGGACGACGCTGGGCCAATTGTGCGCCGCCCTATGGGACTCCCAATCATGGCCAGTTGTGATACAGCCTGGAATCGAACCAGGGGGTCTGTAGTGACGCCTCAAGCACTGAGATCCAGTGCCTTAGACCACTGCGCCACTCGGGAGCCCGTAGAGCTGGGCTTTACGGAAGAGTGGGCAGAAAAATGCCATTTTAATTCCAGGTTGTAAGGCAACAAAATAGGAAAAATGCCAAGGGGGGTGAATACTTTCGCAAGCCACTGTACATGATAATAATTCCAATGCGTCATAAATGGAGCCCCAGAATGAAATGCCGTCATTGCTGCAAACTATGCATGTAATTATAGCTTTTCTGGGTGATGACAAGCATCACAGAGACATGCTGGGTATGATTAGTAATATATAATAATATAATATATGCCATTTAGCAAACGCTTTTATCCAAAGCGACTTACAGTCATGCGTGTATACATTTTAAGTATGAGTGGTCCTGGGAATCAAACCCACTATCCTGGCGTAGCAAGCGCCATGCTCTACCAACTGAGCTACAGAGGACCACATACTGCCATGCACTGCATTATTATTATTTCCATAGTAACGGAACATTAAAGGAGGACAGGGAATTTCCAAGAGTCACAAAGCCTCACCACCTCGAATGTGATCCACTGCAATAACATGCGAGACCTTCAAAGCCATACGAAATGAAAAGGGGATGGATGGAGGCAGATAGGGAGGAGGGAGGGTTAGAGGAGGTAGACTTCTGCTGAGTTCAATTCATATTTAAAGACTTTCTTTATTACATCTTTAATCATATTCTTTTGGTGGAGATGCCTCAACAGTTGACTTCCAGGACTGTTTAATTCACACCCCATTGAGTCAACTGGCTCAGGGTCTCTCTGCCTAGGATGTTCCCCTCTATCACCTATTTTCACTGGAGTTGTATTATTCTACACGCTTTTCCACAGAGAGACAGAAATGCAACACTGTATCCTGTATATGCAACACTGTATAATTCTTAGATAATCACTGACATTTTAACGAGGAGGGTCAAAGATGAATTGAGAGCTGACATTTGAATGTTATGTTTGTAAGGCAACCTAGTTTGCAAGGGAAAGTAATGTCCTAAGACAGTAATGGTTAAAAATCGGTTTAGAGGATGCAGGTTGCACACAACGTGATGATGGTTGAAATAGATAGGATATCATTCAATATTATGAAAACCTTTGAAACATCAGAGAATCTGGTCTTCCATTTTGTCCATTTTGTTTCTCCATGTTTTAACTATGTACAGAAACATATACATTTGGCATTCTCATCACTTAAGTGGCACTAAAGTGGATTTAATTATAAAACGTTATGAATGGGCGGGACCCCGATCTGGGGAAGTTAATAGTAAATGCTTGATCTATCGATGACAACAGTGTTAGGTAGGGCCGGGACGATACCTGTATCGCAATATTTGTTAGTATAGTGGCAAGGAAACAAAACACTTCTTTAGGAAAACAGCCCTAATGTTGGAAACAAACATCATTATGTTGTCATCCAGAGTCACATGTATTTATTTTCTAAGCCATAGCACACAATATTTAACATTCAGCAGGTTTTTAAAGGACCTAAGAGTTTGGTCTGCTTCGTGTTTTCCCTTTTGCCATGGAAAAAATATTGCGATACCGGTATCAACACAGGCCTAGTTTTAGGGCAAGGGATTGGGCAGGACACAGCTTGGAACAAAGTGATCCACATATTAGGCACTAGATATCTTTTGGGAGGGAGCGTCTCCTTGGGTGCATACACTGCTGTGATGGTGCGAAGACAAATGCTTGGGGTTCTCCTCCTTCTGAAAAGACTGTTGTTTGGATAAGTTCCATAAGACAACCCACAATCTATACCTTTATACACATACACTGAAACACATCCAGCACACATGTATGCTAGTACACACATACACACATGTCCCCTGCCTGTCCACACACACTTTGGGTTGGTTATGTAGTAGGAGTCTTTCATGTTGAACTGGGGAGAGAACTCTAATGCACTATCCCTGCCTGCATAAATCATAGCACTGCCTGTTCCTGTTCGCCTTAATGAGTTATTGAAGCCTCATTAATTCACGGTGAATTCCTAAATTGAAGTCTGAGAGTTTCCATTTTGATTAGGAGGCGCCATGTTTATGAAGCGTTTTGCCGTCATGCCTCAGCTATCGCTTAATATCGGGCCCCTCCCCCTCTATTTCTCCTCATCTTCAGGGGAGTAGAAAAATAAAGCAAATTTTTCCGAGGCTTTAATGGATTTAAATAATCATTTTCTTTCGGCGTAGAACTCTAACCCTCCCATTATGTTGACGGAGAGGAAGAAGAGTGAGAAACACAGGGGCGAGGGAGAGGAGACATGCCTTGTATCCCCTAAGCTCTAATTCAACAAGAAGTGGGTCAGCTCATAAGGAATTTAATTTGAACAGATGTCAATTAATACCCATTATGCCTGCTCTTTCGGGAGGCTGCTGAACACTCTTCGTCTCATGTTCTCGGAGCCGAGTCCTACGTGAGAGATTCAAAAAAATTTGACATGATATAGTCCTTTAATTTCTTCATTGTGCTGGTTGAATCTATATCACTAGGGAATGAAGTAGCTAGGCCTCTCCGTTACAGGGGAAATGGAGTCCTCCAGTTATCCACATCTAGGCGTGTGTTCAATAGAGAGATGGTATACAAACCAGAAGTGTATTTTTCCCCCTTACAGAATGTTGAAAAACAGAAACTTCAAAATGGTTTGATGTTCATGATACTAGAGAACATCTCCCAATTGTATTTTAATTGTGTAAGCTCCAGCACTTATGTAAGGAAAAGTTTCTGTTCAATACATATAGGCAACACTTCAAAAGGACTGAGATGACTCAAGTTGACTTAGTTATTTAAATCTTTTTTTTTTTTACATTACTCTATACCTTCGTAATTGCCACAAGATAATTTTCCAAAGTAATCTAATGAGAGGGATGAAATCTGTGATTATAAATGCTACTTAGTCTTAAGAAAAAAATCTAATGGATATAATTGGTAAGAGTGTACTCCCTGGAGAAGGCGATAAACAACTAGACCCCTTGACTTTTTCTACATTTTGTTACATTACATCCTTATTCTAAAATGGTTTAAATTGTTCTTTCCCCCTCATCAATCTACACACAACACCCCATAATGACAAAGCAAAAACAGGTTTTTAGAAATATCACATTTCAATAAGCATTCAGACCCTTTTCTCATTACTTTGTTGAAGCAATTTTGGCAGCGATTACAGCCTCGAGTCTTCTTGGGTATGACGCTACAAGCTTGGCACACCTGTATTTGGGGAGTTTCTCCCATTCTTCTCTGCAGATCCTCTCAAGCTCTGTCAGGTTGGATGGGGAGTGTCGCTGCACAAATATTTTCAAGTCTCTCCAGAGATGTTAGATCGGGTTCAATTCAGGGATCTGGCTGAGCCACTCAAGGACATTCATAGACTTGTCCCGAAGCCACTCCTGTGCTTAGGGTCGTTGTCCTGTTGGAAGGTGAACCTTCACCCCAGTCTGAGGTCCTGAGAGCTCTGGAGCAGGTTTTCATCAAGGATCTTTCTGTACTTTGCTCCGTTCATCTTTCCCTCAATCCTGACTTGCCTCCCAGTCCCTGCCGCTGAAAAACATCCCCACAGCATGATGCTGCCACCACCATGCCTCACCGTAGGGATGGTGCAAGGTTTCCTCCAGACGTGACGCTTGGCATTCTGGCCAAAGAGTTCAATCTTGGTTTCATCAGACCAAAGAATCTTGTTTCTCATGGTCTGAGAGTCCTTTAGGTGCCTTTTGGCAAACTTAAAGCGGGCTGTCATGTGCATTTTACTGAGGAGTGGCTTCCATCTGGCCACTCTACCATAAAGGCCTGATTGGTGGAGTGCTGCAGAGATGGTTGTCCTCCTGGAAGGTTCTCCCATCTCCACAGAGGAACTCTGAAGCTCTGTCAGAGTGACCATCGGGTTCTTGGTCACCTCCCTGACCAAGGCCCTTCTCCCCCGATTGCTCAGTTTGTCCGGGCGGCCAGCTCTAGGAAGAGTCTTGGTGGCTCCAGACTTCTTTCATTTGAGAATGATGGAGGCAACTGTATTCTTGGGGACCTTCAACGCTGCAGACATTTTTTGGTACCATTCCCCAGACGTGTGCCTCGACACAATCCTGTCTCGGAGCTCTACGGACAATTCCTTCGACCTCATGGCTTGGTTTTTGCTCTGACATGCACTGTTAACTGTGGGACCTTATATAGACAGGTGTGTGCCATTCCAAATCATGTCCAATATATTGAATTTACCACAGGTGGACTCCAATCAAGTTGTAGAAACGTCTCAAGGATGATCAATGGAAACAGGATGCACATGAGCTCAATTTCGAGTATCATAGCAAAGGGTCTGCATACTTATGTAAATAAGGTATTTCTGTTTTTAATTTTTAATAAATGTGCAAATATTTTTTTTAAACCTGTCATTCGCTTTGTCATTATGCGGTACTGTGTGTAGATTGATGAGAATTATACTTTTTTTAATCCATTTTAGAATAAGGCTGTAACGTAACAAAATGTGGAAAACGGGAAGGGGTCTGAATACTTTATGAATGAACTGTATGTCAGTTGAATGAACTGTATGTCAGTAATGCTTGGACAGTGCTTATGTTAGGCAGTAAGTAACGCATTGACCATATTTCCATATGAAAGCACACACTCCGCGATTCCTTGCCTGCTCAACTGTATTGGAGTAGAAGGTCCAAGGTCCCTACCCTCTGACCTCCTCCACCAAATCGTTTTGAGAAGGAGGCTAGGAGAGAGGATGCGAAGAATCCATGAAAGATGAATTGAGAAGAAATTGAATTGAACAAGCCACTTACTTGAGGGTGAACTGCTCCACGGTAGAGTTGGGCACCAGGTAGAGGAAGATGTTGAGGGTCTCTCCCGGCTTCAGCGGCTTCTCCGGCAACCTCAGGAACATGTTCCTATCCAGCTGCTTGTCCACCACCAACTGCTCCTGGCTGGACTGGTACAGGCTGATGCTACCGATGCGAAGGAGGGGGTGCTGTGAGGGCGGTTCGCCCCGTGATCCTCCTCTGCGGCCCGAGCTCTCGCCACACTCCCCTCCGCTGTCCGGGTTGTGGAGGGTGTAGTAGAGCTCGGCCTGTAGGGTCTCCACGCTCAGCTCCAGGCCCAAGCTGTCGCTGGAGCCTTTCCTCCGGCCCAGGGGGGCCACATTGGTGTTGAACCAGGTGGGGGGCAACTCCAGCTGGGCCAAGCACTGGGCCAGGTTCCCCCGTAGGCGGCACGACGTCTTGATCTCGCGCACGTCACGGAAGGCGTGGAGCCTCACGCAGGGCAGCTTGTCTTGGACCTTGAAGTCATCCCAGTCACGACCTGCTATGTAGAAGAGCACCTGGACCACAGGGTTGCTGGAAAACACCCTCGACTGGACAATAAAGGCCCGGACCTTCCAGTTGACCGTCAGCCGCCCGGGGATGTCCAGGGGGCTGGAAGGCTGAAGGAGGTCCTTGGACAGGCTCTGATCCTGGGCAAATGGGCCAAAGGTGATGTTGACGGCGGGAAGCTCCTTGGTCTGAAAGACCACAAAGCTCTCGGAACGCTGGAGAGGATGTCCGTTGGTGGGGCTGCCGCTGCTCTGGCCCGAGGACCTGGTCTCTCGCAGGAAGAAAGCCAGCTGGGCGTTGGAGAGCTTAAAGTTGGAGGGAAGGTAGACATCCGGAGGGGTGGACGTGACTGCCGAAGAGCTGAGGAGAGCGTCTGAGCTGGTCGGTGATACTTTACCTGCAAATGCTGAAAAGAGAGAAAGAAAGAGAGAGAGGACAAGGTTAGAATCTTTACAATGCAACATGTAATTTATTTCTTTACAATTTTCACCTGCAACTGCCAGAGAGAGAGAGAGAGAGAGAGAGAGAGAGAGAGAGAGAGAGAGAGAGAGAGAGAGAGAGAGAGAGAGAGAGAGAGAGAGAGAGAGAGAGAGAGAGAGAGAGAGAGAGAGAGAGAGAGAGAGAGAGAGAGAGAGAGAGAGAGAGAGAGAGAGAGAGAGAGAGAGAGAGAGAGAGAGAGAGAGAGAGAGTCCAATGAAACGGGTTGTACACGTTAACAAGCTGCCCGGCCACTGATCTGTATCATACATGCTGTTCACAAGATACAGCTCGACACCACACGCTCAATCTATTGTTCCTCGAGTTCAATAACACACCAGTAGTCAGTCTTAAAATTTACTGAGAAGCTAACGATTGGACAAAACACACAAGTTTTTAAAACAACAAGACATTGACGAGGACAAAATGTAAAAGAGAAATAGGGAGATCATTTAGGACAAAATAAAGTGGGAACAAACACAAACATGTTATCTAATGACAAACTCTGAGAAAAGACAACAAATTAAAACATATACCCTCAAGCTATAACATACAATCTGCTCAGGCATAGGACACAGTCATAAAGAAACAGTAATGATGTGACATACTTATCAAAAGTACCAACAAAAGAGCATAAAAGTGCCAAAGCCTTTCCAGACAGACCAAATCAGAGATTAAAAGTCCCATGTTCCAAATGGTCTGGCATTGAAAGTATATGTCCTCGAATAGCCTTTCAAAAGAGTATATCCAATCATCAGTAGAGAGTTTGAAGTCACACAATTAACCGATCCTCAAGCACCATTATAAAAGACTCAACGTTTCTCTGATAAATCTCCACAGATATTCACAGTACTAGAACAGATTCCTCAGTGGCTCACTTGCTTGCACTACAGCAAACGCCTGTGGGGAACCTACAGAGGGTCTTGAACTTCTGCTTCTATTCCCTTTGGTGCAGTCGTGGTCCACAGCAAAGACACACGGAAGCTCTTTGAATCCAGTCCACATGCAGCTTCACTCCGGCAGCAGTCCCTTATAGAGCAAACCCATCCTCGCTAGCTGGGTCTAATGCTGTAGACAAAGCCTTGACACCGCCCCGTCTCGCCACACCTAGCCTCAGTCTATAATCACCATTTTAGCTCCCAGCCAGCGCTAAGAAACACAAGCCTCAAAGGACTCTTGCACCACACACACACTCTCGAAAAAAAATTATCCAGCTCGATTCATCCTCTCCCACAGGATGTGTTCAGGCAGGCTCTCCTGTTTGTGTGTGAGTCAGAGTGTGAGTGAGTGTCTGTGAGTTTTGGAAGGGAGGGTGAGGTGGGAATGGGGGAGGGATGTATTACTTGAATGCCTTCAGGCAAAGAGAGTGAGCGGGAGAGAGAGAGAGAGGGGGGGATTAGCTAAAGATCATTGACGAATTAGCTCTCCCTCTACTCCTCCCTCTCCTCTTCTGCCACGGGCCCCCGAGAAAGAGAATGAGGGTACATGGGGGAGGGGGAGGGTTGGGGGATTTCGACTACTTCTCCTCCCTAAATCACAAGTGGCTTGAATTCCTTCAATAAAAGAGAAGGGAATTCTTGGATGTATGTGTGGGCCACGCTCAACAGTAGGCCGAAAAAAAGATGAAGGGGCCTGTTGTTCATTCCACCACGAACTGTTTCACTTATTTCCACATCAAGAAGATAAACAGACTAATTCTCATCTCACAATGAGGTAGATGTTCTTGAGCACTGTTTTTATAAGTTATTTTCAGTCATGTACAATATTTCCCACAGGACTACGGATTAATTTGCATATCTGCTTGAGGAAGTTGAGTGCATTTCTCAGAGTGGTCTGAACCTCCTCAACAAAACAAATTCAGGTAATTTATAGCTGATTTATCGTTATCGGAAAAAAGGGGTCAATTTATCGCGATATGGATTTTTGTCCATATCGCCCAGCTCTAGTCAAACAAATGGTGCGCTCCCGCAGTGTGGTCCGACTCTGACCGTCTGAGGGCCAGGCAATGAAGTACCTCTTTAGGGGGCTGACATGATACTCTCATCTCCGCAGAGCAGAGCCGTTCCATTAAGAGACCACATTAGCTGCTTGAGTGTCTCTTCATCCCTTTCTAAACACGCGTAATGCACACAACCGATTGCTCTTGTATAGTTCCCCGTCCCTCCCTCCCTCCTACTGTGTATCCAGCCCCGAGGCATGCTATGGTCTGATTGAGGGGGCATGATTTACGGCCCACGATGCACTGGGGTGCTTCCCCTCTTCACCTGGGGTACTCCTCCTTTTCGTTGCTGCTGTATCAAAGTGCGGTGGGGATTGGGGAGCAGATGGGGCTTACAACTGGAAACCTGATAGTCTCCCCCTCCCCCATTACCATTTGGCTTCCTATTAGACCTAAGGGCCAAATTTAGTGGCTTCTCTTCCTGTTGCATGTTCTGTTCACATGATACACATCTGTTGGGTGGGGGAAAATGTATGGGTAGCGCCAGCTAGCATCACCTCAGGGCTCTTTCCATCTATCAGAGCACTTGCCCTAATGGGGATTAATGAAACATTCTGCCCACCATTGGTTGTTAAGGTTGGGGCCATTTCATTCAGCTTAGTGTGTACTGTTATGTTGGTAACCATTTCTCCCTCAAGATTACATTTCCCCCCATGTAAGATAAAAACGATAATATTACACAATAAAGTGCAGAAATGTAACTTTTTGAAGTGAAATAACCTTCTCTTATCCTCCAACTTGTTATGATGCATCAGGTCAATTTATAATTTCAGAGGGTTTATTTATTGAGAAAAGGTGATGAAATGTAGACATCAGTGAAACTTTAATAATTTGCAGAGGGCTAGAATGCCATAGAGCTGGATCCGTTTAATATTGCTACTTTATGCTAATCACTTGCTCAATGGACACAACTCACAGTCTGCTGCATTAGTTGGATAGGAGTTAGCATGACAAACAACGGTTGCAAATAAGTTGATTTGCATAAACAAACTGGGCATTTGCTTTGAGGCTTGGCGTCTCATGTCTGGGTACTAGGTCACAGAAACAGCACGGCACAGCATACTGCAAACGAAACCCACAGCAAATATGTAATTAGTGTTGTAATGTCTGTTATATCAGTACAAACACAGAAACATAATTTCCTGGCAATCCTGCCTACTTTGTAGCGCCCCTCATCTCCCATCAAAGCTCCATTGCCTCCAATGGTATTTGTTTACACATTGGAGGGGGAATGCTGCAGGGAAAGTTAGATTTTAGAGTAGGGTGCTGGATTTTTGTTTTGCCTCCTTTTCTCTGGTGGGGGTTCAATTTGCCACTTGCCCATTCAGCTCTACAGCTGTTATTTGGTGGCTCTTGGTGGCACTTGATTACCAGTTCCTTTGTTTACTCTTTGTCCTTTCACAGGCTGTGTCCCAAATGGCACCCTATTCCCTACATAGTGCACTACTTTTGACCAGAGCCCATAGCACCATTTGGGATGGGTGCCATTTGGGACGCAGCCACAGACTGGCTTTGAGTCATTGCTGCTCTTTTTGCCTCGTTTTCCTGGCTCCACAAAGCCATGTGAAAATTAACGAGGAGGCACAGACAACCCCATGGAAGGGAGCATCAATAAGGGGTTGGATGGGTTGGAGCCTAGCTAGGAATTCACACATACCATTGAGAATACATGGATTTGCTACAAAGTATGGGCCTTTGAAATGTGCAAATCACAGTTTCTGTGAAATAGGCCGACACTGAAGAGGGAACATGCTATATAAACATACTCTAGCTTAATAATGAGCGATGTGAGAAAAACAACAATCAAATCAAATTTTATTTGTCACATGCGCCGAATACAACCGGTGTAGACCTTATTGTGAAATGCTTACTTACAAGCCCTTAACCAACAATGCAGTTTTAAGAAAGAATACCCCCCCCTCCCAAATTAAAAATAAAATAAAATAATACTAAATAAAAGTAACAAATATCTAAAAGGGCAGCAGTAAAAATAACAATAGCGAGGCTATATAAAGGGGGTACCTGTACCGAGTCAATGTGCGGGGGCACCGGTTAGTTGAGGTAATTTGTACATGTAGGTAGAGTTATTAAAGTGACTATGCATAGAAAATAAACAGAGAATAGCAGCAGCGTAACAGGGCGGGGGGCGGGGGGGAGCAATGCAAATAGTCTGGGTAGCCATTTGATTAGATGTTCAGGAGTCTTATGGCTTGGGGGTAGAAGCTGTTTAGAAGCCTCTTGGACCTAGACTTGGCGCTCCGGTACCGCTTGCCGTGCGGTAGAGAACAGTCTATGACTAGGGTGGCTGGAGTCTTTGACAATTTTTAGGGCCTTCCTCTTACACCGCCTGGTATAGAGGTCCTGGATTGCAGGAAGCTTGGCCCCAGTGATGTACTGGGACGTACGCACTACCCTCTGTAGTGCCTTGCAGTCGGAGGCCGAGCAGTTGCCATACCAGGCAGTGATGCAACCAGTCAGAATGCTCTCAATGGTGCAGCTGTATAACCTTTTGAGGATCTGAGGACCAATGCCAAATCTTTTCAGTCTCCTTAGGGGGAATAGGTTTTGTCGTGCCCTCTTCACGACTGTCTTGGTGTGCTTGGACCATGTTAGTTTGTTGGTGATATGGACACCAAGGAACTTGAAGCTCTCAACCTGCTTCACTACAGCCCCGTCGATGAGAATGGTCCTCTTCTTTTTCCTGTAGTCCACAATCATATCCTTTGTCTTGATCACGTTGAGGGAGAGGTTGTTGTCCTGGCACCACACGGCCAGGTCTCTGACCTCCTCCCTATAGGCTGTCTCGTCGTTGTCTGTGATCAGGCCTACCACTGTTGTGTCATCGGCAAACTTAATGATGGTGTTGGAGTCGTGCCTGGCCATGCAGTCATGAGTGAACAGGGAGTACAGGAGGGGACTGAGCACACACCCCTGAGGGGCCCCCGTGTTGAGGATCAGCGTGGTGGATGTGTTGTTACCTACCCTTACCACCTGGGGGCGGCCCGTCAGGAAGTCCAGGATCCAGTTGCAGAGGAAAGTGTTTAGTCCCAGGGTCCTTAGCTTAGTGATGAGCTTTGAGGGCACTATGGTGTTGAACGCTGAGCTGTAGTCAATTAATAGCATTCTCACATAGGTGTTCCTTTTGTCCAGGTATGAAAGGGCAGTGTGGAGCGCAATAGAGATTGCATCATCTGTGGATCTGTTGGGGCGGTATGCAAATTGGAGTGGGTCTAGGGTTTCTGGGATAATGGTGTTGATGTGAGCCATGACCAGCCTTTCAAAGCACTTCATGGCTACAGACGTGAGTGCTACGGGTCGGTAGTCATTTAGGCAGGTTACCTTAGTGTTCTTGGGCACAGGGACTATGGTGGTCTGCTTGAAACATGTTTGTATTAGAGACAGACAGGGAGAGGTTGAAAATGTCAGTGAAGACACTTGCCAGTTGGTCAGCGCATGCTCGGAGTAAACATCCTGGTAATCCGTCTGGCCCTGCGGCCTTGTGAATGTTGACCTGTTTAAAGGTCTTACTCACATCGGCTACGGTGAGCGTGATCACACAGTCGTCCGGAACAGCTGATGCTCTCATGCATGTTTCAGTGTTACTTGCCTCGAAGCGAGCATAGAAGTAATTTAAATCGTCTGGTAGGCTCGTGTCACTGGGCAGCTCGCGACTGTGCTTCCCATTGTAGTCTGTAATAGTTTGCAAGCCCTGCCACATCCGACGAGCGTCGGAGCCGGTGTAGTACATTTCGATCTTAGTCCTGTATTGACGCTTTGCCTGTTTGATGGTTCGTCGGAGGGCATAGCGGATTTCTTAAAAGCTTCCGGGTTAGAGTCCTGCTCCTTAAAGCGGCAGCTCTACCCTTTAGCTCAGTGCGGATGTTGCCTGTAATCCATGGCTTCTGGTTGGGGTATGTACGTACAGTCACTGTGGGGACGACGTCATCGATGCACTTATTGATGAAGCCAGTGACTGATGTGGTGTACTGCTCAATGCCATCGGAAGAATCCCGGAACATATTCCAGTCTGTGCTAGCAAAACAGTCCTGTAGCTTAGCATCTGCTTCATCTGACCACTTTTTTATTGACCGTGTCACTGGTGCTTCCTGATTTAGTTTTTGCTCGTAAGCAGGAATCAGGAGGATAGAATTATGGTCAGATTTGCCAAATGGAGGGCGAGGGCGAGCTTTGTACACGTCTCTGTGTGTGGAGTAAAGGTGGTCTAGAGTTTTTTTCCCTTGGTTGCACATTTAACATGCTGGTAGAAATGAGGTCAAACGGATTTAAGTTTCCCTGCATTAAAGTCCCCGGCCACTAGGAGCGCTGCATTTGGATGAGCGTTTTCCTGTTTGCTTATGGCCGTATACAGTTAATTGAGTGCGGTCTTAGTGCCTGCATCGGTTTGTGGTGATAAATAGACAGCTACGAAGAATATAGATGTAAACTCTCTTGGTAGATAGTGTGGTCAACAGCTTATCATGAGATACTCTACCTCAGGTGAGCAAAACCTTGAGACTTCCTTAGATATCGTGCACCAGCTGTTGTTTACAAATATACATAGACTGCCACCTCTCGTCTTACCAGAGGCTGCTGTTCTATCCTGCCGATACAGTGTATAACCCGCCAGCTGTATGTTATTCATGTCTTCGTTCAGCCACGACTCTGTGAAACATAAGATATTACAGTTTTCAATGTCCCGTTGGTAGGATATTTGTGCCTGTAGGGAGTTATACTACTTTATTCTGTGTTGAAGTAACAGCGCTGGTTTGCTGATGCCATGAAATGGCTACAGTGGCTAGTGCTGAGCGATTAATGCTTTTTTAGGTCTGTTTCGGCTTCGGTTTGATTTGTTAAAAAATAGTAACAGTTTTCAATGTTGGTCTTAGATTTTTTTTTTTACAAACATGAAATGTATTATGAAATAATGACGTTACAATGATTTTAGAGCATTTTAATAGTTATTCCAAAGCCCAAAATAGTGAACATTCAATTGCCAAAACATTGAAAATATTCCATTGTATCTGTCAGGTCCACATTGGGTAGAAATCAATAGACAAATAGGAAATTACTATAATTACAATATTTCAGTTGTGTACATTACTACGTTTTTTTTATTATTACTTAATTTTTTTTCATTCCTTAAAGTGATCATCTCATCTTTACTCAGGCAGTAGCAGTCAGCCAGCCAGGCCATCTAACGTTATGTGCTCCCCATACTGTACTGTCTTTAGTCATTGTATTTATGTAGCCTAAGTATGCTGCAGAGCTGTCTAACGAAATCATTTGACTAGTTATTCGAAGTAGTAGGATAAGGTATACTTTTACGAACGGTCTCTGTCCATCTCGTCGTTGTATTGTGTACATTCCTCTGTCATGCGGTCTGTGTATATCTAACATAGCAGGCGTAAAAGTGTATCCGTCCAGATATCTGGATACAATGACAAGATGCTCATGTCTATGCCCTAACAATGAGAGTCTTTGTATCAAAGGTGGGAAGGCAGGCGACAATCTTATGTCCAAAATAAACCCATAGAAAGGCATTGGGTTTATTTTGGACAGATTTTGGCGAGAGTGAAACCTCTTGCTTCGACTCTTCTTCCTCTCTGATCAGTTTCTGAGCCGGGAAAAACTGGCGCACTGGATTATGGTCATTGTAGTTAGTTACCACATTTATACGCTGAACTATGTTTATTTGCTTAATAACAACTACAACTCCCTTCAGCCCAGTGTACCACATAGTTCTTGACTTGATTTCTCAGATTTCTATTGTGAATGATTTGATTTCTCTCTAGAGAAACGGCGCGTTGGGCTCAAGTCAAGAACTATGTGGGTTAATCGCTCAGCACTAACAGTGGCAGATATAAAGCAGCCTGCCAAAGTCAGTGAAAATATAGACACTGGGTGTTATGAGCTGAGCGACGCAGAGAAATTAATTGGAGGGCAAGGTAGGGAAGTGAATAAATGCCTCTTCAAGGACAGGGGAGGGAGCGTTTAAAGTGAACGGCAGCGTCTTCACAGATATACTGATGTCTCAGTCATCGGAGCATTCCCATCGATCCTAAATGTCTTACGCATTGAAGGTATTAAGGTTGAAAAACAAAGGTATAAATCTTTCATAGACCTCAGTCAATCACTACATAGAAACATTTCACAACGTAAAATAAAAACGGCTGATGTCAAACTGAGCAAAGCAAATACAGTTGGTAAAAAAAGTATTGTCAAATCAAATCAAATCAAATCAAATCAAATTTTATTGGTCACATGCGCCGAATACAACAGGTGCAGACATTACAGTGAAATGCTTACTTACAGCCCTTAACCAACAGTGCATTTATTTTAAACAAAAAAAGTAAGAATAAAACAACAACAAAAAAAGTGTTGAGAAAAAAAGAGCAGAAGTAAAATAAAGTGACAGTAGGGAGGCTATATATACAGTAAAATAAAGTGACAGTAGGGAGGCTATATATACAGGGGGGTACCGTTGCAGAGTCAATGTGCGGGGGCACCGGCTAGTTGAGGTAGTTGAGGTAATATGTACATGTGGGTAGAGTTAAAGTGACTATGCATAAATACTTAACAGAGTAGCAGCAGCGTAAAAAGGATGGGGTGGGGGGCAGTGCAAATAGTCCGGGTAGCCATGATTAGCTGTTCAGGAGTCTTATGGCTTGGGGGTAGAAGCTGTTGAGAAGTCTTTTGGACCTAGACTTGGCACTCCGGTACCGCTTGCCGTGCGGTAGCAGAGAGAACAGTCTATGACTAGGGTGGCTGGAGTCTTTGACAATTTTGAGGGCCTTCCTCTGACACCGCCTGGTATAGAGGTCCTGAATGGCAGGGAGCTTTGCCCCAGTGATGTACTGGGCCGTACGCACTACCCTCTGTAGTGCCTTGCGGTCAGAGGCCAAGCAGTTGCCATACCAGGCGGTGATGCAACCAGTCAGGATGCTCTCGATGGTGCAGCTGTAGAATTTTTTGAGGATCTGAGGACCCATGCCAAATCTTTTTAGTCTCCTGAGGGGGAATAGGCTTTGTCGTGCCCTCTTCATGACTGTCTTGGTGTGTTTGGACCATGATAGTTCGTTGGTGATGTGGACACCAAGGAACTTGAAGCTCTCAACCTGTTCCACTACAGCCCCGTCGATGAGAATGGGGACGTGCTCAGTCCTCTTTTTTTCCTGTAGTCCACAATCATCTCCTTTGTCTTGGTCACGTTGAGGGAGAGGTTGTTGTCCTGGCACCACACGGCCAGATCTCTGACCTCCTCCCTATAGGATGTCTCATCGTTGTCGGTGATCAGGCCTACCACTGTTGTGTCGTCGGCAAACTTAATGATGGTGTTGGAGTCGTGCCTGGCCATGCAGTCATGGGTGAACAGAGAGTACAGGAGGGGACTGAGCACGCACCCCTGAGGGGCCCCCGTGTTGAGGATCAGTGTGGCAGATGTGTTGTTACCTACCCTTACCACCTGGGGGCGGCCCGTCAGGAAGTCCAGGATCCAGTTGCAGAGAGGGGTTTAGTCCCAGGATCCTTAGCTTAGTGATGAGCTTAGAGGGCACTATGGTGTTGAATGCTGAGCTGTAGTCAATGAATAGCATTCTCACGTAGGTGTTCCTCTTGTCCAGGTGGGAAAGGGCAGTGTGGAGTGCGATAGAGATTGCATCATCTGTGGATCTGTTGGGGCGGTATGCAAATTGGAGTGGGTCTAGGGTTTCTGGGATTATGCTGTTGATGTGAGCCATGACCAGTCTTTCAAAGCACTTCATGGCTACAGACGTCAGTGCTACGGGTCGGTAGTCATTTAGGCAGGTTATCTTAGAGTTCTTGGGCACGGGGACTATGGTGGTCTGCTTGAAACATGTTGGTATTACAGACTCAGTCAGGGACATGTTGAAAATGTCAGTGAAGACACTTGCCAGTTGGTCAGCACATGCTCGGAGTACACGTCCTGGTAATCCGTCTGGCCCTGCGGCCTTGTGAATGTTGACCTAATTGTGCAAGTTCTCCCACTTAAAAAGATGAGAGAGGCCTGTAATTTTCATCATAGGTACACGTCAACTATGACAGACAAAATGAGAATAAAAAAATCCAGAAAATCACATTGTAGGATTTTTAATGAATTTATTTGCAAATTATGGTGGAAAATAAGTATTTGGTCAATAACAAAAGTTTCTCAATACTTTGTTATATACCGTTTGTTGGCAATGACACAGGTCAAACGTTTTCTGTAAGTCTTCACAAGGTTTTCACAAACTGTTGCTGGTATTTTGGCCCATTCCTCCATGCAGATCTCCTCTAGAGCAGTGATGTTTTGGGGCTGTCGCTGGGCAACACAGACTTTCAACTCCCTCCAAAGATTTTCTATGGGGTTGAGATCTGGAGACTGGCTAGGCCACTCCAGGACCTTGAAATGCTTCTTACGAAGCCACTCCTTCGTTGCCCGGGCGGTGTGTGTGGGATCATTGTCATGCTGAAAGACCCAGACACGTTTAATCTTCAATGCCCTTGCTGATGGAAGGAGGTTTTCACTCAAAATCTCACGATACATGGCCCGATTCATTCTTTCCTTTACACGGATCAGTCGTCCTGGTCCCTTTGCAGAAAAACAGCCCCAAAGCATGATGTTTCCACCCCCATGCTTCACAGTAGGTATGGTGTTCTTTGGATGCAACTCAGCATTCTTTGTCCTCCAAACACGACGAGTTGAGTTTTTACCAAAAAGTTATATTTTGGTTTCATCTGACCATATGACATTCTCCCAATCCTCTTCTGGATCATCCAAATGCACTCTAGCAAACTTCAGACGGGCCTGGACATGTACTGGCTTAAGCAGGGGGACACGTCTGGCACTGCAGGATTTGAGTCCCTGGCGGCGTAGTGTGTTACTGATGGTAGGCTTTGTTACTTTGGTCCCAGCTCTCTGCAGGTCATTCACTAGGTCCCCCCGTGTGGTTCTGGGATTTTTGCTCACCGTTCTTGTGATCATTTTGACCTAGTGGAGTTTGGAGTGTGACTGTTTGAGGTTGTGGACAGGTGTCTTTTATACTGATAACAAGTTCAAACAGGTGCCATTAATACAGGTATTGAGTGGAGGACAGAGGAGCCTCTTAAAGAAGAAGTTACAGGTCTGTGAGAGCCAGAAATCTTGCTTGTTTGTAGGTGACCAAATACTTGTTTTCCACCATAATTTGCAAATAAATTCATAAAAAATCCTACAATGTGATTTTCTGGATTTTATTTTCTCAATTTGTCTGTCATAGTTGAAGTGTACCTATGATGAAAATTACAGGCCTCTTTCATCTTTTTAAGTGGGAGAACATTCACAATTGGTGGCTGACTAAATACTTTTTTCCCCCACAGTATATATTTGTAGTCTGTGCTTGCTGCTCAACATTCTAATGTTCTAAAGATATTTTCCAAATCACATTTCTCGGAGACAATGATACTGCCATTTGTGCAGCTGTTGAATATTCATGAGTCCTATGAAAAGTTACAAATGTTCATCCAAATTGCTAAGCCATAGGCAGCTATAAAAAGGAATCCTCTAAAACAATCTGCATTATCATTTCGATTAATGTTGAAAACAACACAAAGTGTAGATGAAGTTCCTGTTATTGTGGTCCTCTGTAGCTCAATTGGTAGAGCATGGCGCTTGTAACGCCACGGTAGTGGGTTCGATCCCCGGGACCACCCATACGTAAAAATGTATGCGCACATGACTGTAAGTCGCTTTGGATAAAAGCGTCTGCTAAATGGCATATTATTATTGTAGAATTGAGGTCCAAATGAACACTTGAAACATGGGTGGAAATACATGCCTATTTTTTCCCATCCCTGAGGATTGTCTATTTTCATCGATGCCAGACATTTATGTTTTCATCAAGTTTTGACACTTCATTATGTCTAATAGCCAAAACACAACATGCCAGTCATTTTACAAGACTTAAAAGTAAGATGTAAAATGGCACTGTGAGATGTTCATGTTTTAATAATCAAAATATGTTTGTTTGAATTCTAGCTGTCTAGCTACCTGCTAAACAAAGCTTGTTATTGCATTGTCATCGCTTGTGTTATTCAAAATGACACTGTTTTTATCTGGGATGTCGAACATCTGATTCAAACACATTTTAAACTGATTTGGTGCTTTTCAGAGTTGTGTGTGTTGACAATCACATCACACACAAAGGGCATCGGGGCAAGTAAGCAGATTTAATCTTGAGCTGCCTCTAAAATGATGAGGTACAGATGAATGTATCCCTAATCGCCATCATTAATAAAAAAAACTGCAACATAATATCATTAGAATGAGATGGATATTTGAAACCCCATCGCTGACACCAATTGCTCTTCACATTCCGCAATTGTGCATGTTCAGGGCAGACCTCTATACATTCACAGCCTCTAAAAATACAGAATAGAACCAGAACAGAGCTGGTTAAGTACAGAAACTGGGATAATAGTGAGGCTTTCATGGAGGCAGATGCCGTATTGCGGACAGTAACAGTGAAATGCCTGTCTGGTTCCTGTATGCTCCAAGAGAAACAGAGCTGGATTCTCCCAGACCTATGCATATTAAATACCTATGTGCACACTAAAAATGTAATTGTAAGAATGAGTAACAGAGAAGAAGGGCCTCAGATGCTTACATCATTTTATACTGTTTTCAATCAAGGCTAGGACTAATAATGATATAATATGCAATAGTAAATTGGGAGAAAGTAATTGATAGTTGAAAATCGCAATATTATTTTTGAGGATATTATATTGATACTTTGATTCAAAGTATCGATTTGGAGAAAAAAAATAACTTACATTTACATTGATATTAAAATGTACAGTGGAAAAAAAGTATTTAGTCAGCCACCAATTGTGCAAGTTCTCCCACTTAAAAATGATGAGAGAGGCCTGTCATTTTCATCATAGGTACACGTCAACTATGACAGACAAATCGAGAAAAAAAATCCAGAAAATCACATTGTAGGATTTTTTTGAATTTATTTGCAAATTATGGTGGAAAATAAGTATTTGGTCACCTACAAACAAGCAAGATTTCTGGCTCTCACAGACCTGTAACTTCTTCTTTAAGAGGCTCCTCTGTCCTCCACTCGTTACCTGTATTAATGGCACCTGTTTGAACTTGTTATCAGTATAAAAGACACCTGTCCACAACCTCAAACAGTCACACTCCAAACTCCACTATGGCCAAGACCAAAGAGCTGTCAAAGGACACCAGAAACAACATTGTAGACCTGCACCAGGCTGGGAAGACTGAATCTGCAATAGGTAAGCAGCTTGGTTTGAAGAAATCAACTGTGGGAGCAATTATTAGGAAATGGAAGACATACAAGACCACTGATAATCTCTCTCAATCTGGGGCTCCACGCAAGATCTCACCCCCGTGGGGTCAAAATGATCACAAGAACGGTGAGCAAAAATCCCAGAACCACACGGGGGGACCTAGTGAATGACCTGCAGAGAGCTGGGACCAAAGTAACAAAGCCTACCATCAGTAACACACTACGCCGCCAGGGACTCAAATCCTGCAGTGCCAGACGTGTCCCCCCTGCTTAAGCCAGTACATGTCCAGGCCCGTCTGAAGTTTGCTAGAGTGCATTTGGATGATCCAGAAGAGGATTGGGAGAATGTCATATGGTCAGATGAAACCAAAATATAACTTTTTGGTAAAAACTCAACTCGTCGTGTTTGGAGGACAAAGAATGCTGAGTTGCATCCAAAGAACACCATACCTACTGTGAAGCATGGGGGTGGAAACATCATGCTTTGGGGCTGTTTTTCTGCAAAGGGACCAGGATGACTGATCCGTGTAAAGGAAATAATGAATGGGGCCATGTATCGTGAGATTTTGAGTGAAAACCTCCTTCCATCAGCAAGGGCATTGAAGATGAAACGTGGCTGGGTCTTTCAGCATGACAATGATCCCAAACACACCGCCCGGGCAACGAAGGAGTGGCTTCGTAAGAAGCATTTCAAGGTCCTGGAGTGGCCTAGCCAGTCTCCAGATCTCAACCCCATAGAAAATCTTTGGAGGGAGTTGAAAGTCTGTGTTGCCCAGCGACAGCCCCAAAACATCACTGCTCTAGAGGAGATCTGCATGGAGGAATGGGCCAAAATACCAGCAACAGTGTGTGAAAACCTTGTGAAGACTTACAGAAAACGTTTGACCTGTGTCATTGCCAACAAAGGGTATATAACAAAGTATTGAGAAACTTTTGTTATTGACCAAATACTTATTTTCCACCATAATTTGCAAATAAATTCATTAAAAATCCTACAATGTGATTTTCTGGATAATTTTTTCTCAATTTGTCTGTCATAGTTGACGTGTACCTATGATGAAAATTACAGGCCTCTCTCATCTTTTTAAGTGGGAGAACTTGCACAATTGGTGGCTGACTAAATACTTTTTTCCCCCACTGTATAGGAAGCACAGTGCACACCTTGATCTGTTGCTTGGATACCTTGTACTTTTTTCTCTCAATATCGTCCTTGACTTCTTAATCCTCTTTGATCAACAGTTTGGTCATGAGTGGGTGTTAACAATGCACACTGTCATCTCACAGCAAATAACTCTGGGCAGACGTTGCTAGCTAGATGCTATTGTAAGGATGAATATAATAAATACTGAACAAAAATATAAACGCAACATGTAAAGTGTTGATCCCATGTGTCATGAGCTGAAATAAAATATCCCATACATTTTTCTTACACAAAAAGCTTATTTCTCTCACATTTTGTGGACAAATTTGTTTACAACCCTGTTAGTGAGCATTTCTCCTTTGCCAAGATTATCCATCCACCTGACAGGTGTGGCATATCAAGAAGCTGATTAAACAGCATGATCATTACACAGGTGCACCTTGTGCTGGGGACAATTAGAGGCCACTCTAAAATGTGCAGTTTTGTCACACAACACAATGCTACAGATGTCTCAAATTCTGACTGCAGAAATGTCCACCAGAGCTGTTGCCAGAGCATTGAATGTTCATTTCTCTACCATAAGCTGTTAAACAGAATTTGGCAGTAAGTCCAACTGACCTCACAACTGCAGATTACGTGTAACCATGCCAGTCCAGGACCTCCACATCCAGCTTCTTCACCTGCGGTATCGTCTGAGACCAGCCACCCAGACAGCTGATTAAACTGAGGAGTATTTCTGTCTGTAATAAAGCCCTTTTGTTGGGAAAAACTCATTCTGATTGGCTGGGTCTGGCTCCCCAGTGGGTGGGCCTGGCTTCCAAGTGGGTGGACCTATGCCCTCCCAAGCATGGCTGTGCCCCTGCCCAGTCATGTGAAATCCATAGATTAGGGCCTAATGAATTTATTTCAATTGACTGATTTCCTTATATGAACTGTAACTCAGTAAAATAGTTGAAATTGTTGCGTTTATATTTTTGATCAGTATATATACAGTGGGGAAAAAAAGTATTTAGTCAGCCACCAATTGTGCAAGTTCTCCCACTTAAAAAGATGAGAGAGGCCTGTAATTTTCATCATAGATACACATCAACTATGACAGATAAAATGAGAAAAAATAATCCAGAAAATCACATTGTAGGATTTTTAATGAATTTATTTGCAAATTATGGTGGAAAATAAGTATTTGGTCACCTACAAACAAGCAAGATTTCTGGCTCTCACAGACCTGTAACTTCTTCTTTAAGAGGCTCCTCTGTCCTCCACTCGTTACCTGTATTAATGGCACCTGTTTGAACTTGTTATCAGTATAAAAGACACCTGTCCACTACCTCAAACAGTCACACTCCAAACTCCACTATGGCCAAGACCAAAGAGCTGTCAAAGGACACCAGAAACAAAATTGTAGACCTGCACCAGGCTGGGAAGACTGAATCTGCAATTGGTAAGCAGCTTGGTTTGAAGAAATCAACTGTGGGAGCAATTATTAGGAAATGGAAGACATACAAGACCACTGATAATCTCCCTCAATCTGGGGCTCCACGCAAGATCTCACCCCGTGGGGTCAAAATGATCACAAGAACGGTGAGCAAAAATCCCAGAACCACACGGGGGGACCTAGTGAATGACCTGCAGAGAGCTGGGACCAAAGTAACAAAGCCTACCATCAGTAACACACTACGCCGCCAGGGACTCAAATCCTGCAGTGCCAGACGTGTCCCCCTGCTTAAGCCAGTACATGTCCAGGCCCGTCTGAAGTTTGCTAGAGTGCATTTGGATGATCCAGAAGAGGATTGGGAGAATGTCATATGGTCAGATGAAACCAAAATATAACTTTTTGGTAAAAACTCAACTCGTCGTGTTTGGAGGACAAAGAATGCTGAGTTGCATCCAAAGAACACCATACCTACTGTGAAGCATAGGGGTGGAAACATCATGCTTTGGGGCTGTTTTTCTGCAAAGGGACCAGGACGACTGATCCGTGTAAAGGAAAGAATGAATCGGGCCATGTATCGTGAGATTTTGAGTGAAAACCTCCTTCCATCAGCAAGGGCATTGAAGATTAAACGTGGCTGGGTCTTTCAGCATGACAATGATTCCAAACACACCGCCCGGGCAACGAAGGAGTGGCTTCGTAAGAAGCATTTCAAGGTCCTGGAGTGGCCTAGCCAGTCTCCAGATCTCAACCCCATAGAAAATCTTTGGAGGGAGTTGAAAGTCCGTGTTGCCCAGCGACAGCCCCAAAACATCACTGCTCTAGAGGAGATCTGCATGGAGGAATGGGTCAAAATACCAGCAACAGTGTGTGAAAACCTTGTGAAGACTTACAGAAAACGTTTGACCTGTGTCATTGCCAACAAAGGGTATATAACAAAGTATTGAGAAACTTTTGTTATTGACCAAATACTTATTTTCCACCATAATTTGGAAATAAATTCATAAAAAATCCTACAATGTGATTTTCTGGATTTTTTTTCTTCTCATTTTGTCTGTCATAGTTGACGTGTACCTACGATGAAAATTACAGGCCTCTCTCATCTTTTTAAGTGGGAGAACTTGCACAATTGGTGGCTGACTAAATACTTTTTTCCCCCACTGTACATACACTCCAAAGTTTGGACACACCTACTCATTCAAGGGTTTTTCTTTATTTTGACTATTTTCTACATTGTAGAATAATAGTGAAGACATCAAAACTATGAAATAACACATGGAATCATGTAGTAACCAAAAAAGTGTTAAACAAATCAAAATACATTTCAAATAGCCACCCTTTGCCTTGATGGCAGCTTTGAACACACTCTTGGCATTCTCTCAACCAGCTTCACCTGGAATGCTTTTCCAACAGTCTTGAAGGAGTTCCCACATATGCTGAGCACTTGTTGGCTGCTTTTCCTTCACTCTGCCGTCCAACTCATCCCAAACCATCTCAATTGGGTCGAGGTCGGGGGATGTGGAGGCTAGGTCATCTGATGCAGCACTCCATCACTCTCCTTCTTGGTAAAATAGCCCTTACACAGCCTGGAGGTGTGTTGGGTCATTGTCCTGTAAAAAAACCAAATGACAGTCCCACTAAGCCCAAACCAGATGGGATGGCGTATCGCTGCAGAATGCTGTGGTAGCCATGCTGGTTAAGTGTGCCTTGAATTCTAAAGAAATCACAGACAGTGTCACCAGCAAAGCACCCCCACACCATAACACCTCCTCCTCCATGCTTTATGATGGGAACTAAACATGCGGAGATCATCCGTTCACCCACAAGGTGTCTCACAAAGACACGGCGGTTGGAACCAAAAATCTCAATTTTGGACTCCAGACCAAAGGACACATTTCCACTGGTCTAATGTCCATTGCTCGTGTTTCTTGGACCAAGCAGGTCTCTTCTTATTATTGGTGTCCTTTAGTAGTGGTTTCTTTGCAGTAATTCAACCATGAAGGCCTGATTCACACAGTCCCCTCTGAACAGTTGATGTTGAGATGTGTCTGTGACTTGAACTCTGTGAAGCATTTATTTGGACAGCAATTTCTGAGGCTGGTAACTCTAATGAACTTATCCTCTGCAGCAGAGGTAACTCTAGGTCTTCCATTCCTGTGGCGGTCCTCATGAGAGCCAGTTTCATCATAGCGCTTGATGGTTTATGCGACTGCATTTGAAGAAAATGTTAAAGTTCTTGAAATGTTCCTGATTGACTGACCTTCATGTCTTAAAGTAATGATGAACTGTTGTTTATCTTTGCTTATTTTAGCTGTTCTTGCCATAATATGGACTTGGTATTTTACCAAATAGTGCTATCTTCTGTATACCCCCCTACCTTGTCACAACACAACTGATTGGCTCAAACGCATTAAGAAGGAAAGCAATTCCACAAATTCACTTTTAAGAAGGCACACCTGTTAATTGAAATGCATTCCAGGTGACTACCTCATGAAGCTGGTTGAGAGAATGCCAAGAGTGTGCAAAGCTGTCATCAAGGCAAAGGGTGGCTATTTGAAGAATATAAAATATATTTTGATTTGTTTAACACTTTCTTGGTTCCTACATGATTCCATATGTGTTATTTCATAGTTTTCACTATTATTTTACAATGTAAAAAATAGTAAAAAATAAAGAAAAACCCTTGAATGAGTAGGTGTGTCCAAACTTGTGACTGGTAGTGTATATTTAAAGATTTAATTTTAATTTTTATAAACAATACAAAACATACACATACAAATGACTACATCACACCTGCCCAGACCCACTAGCACACACCCCCATCTCCAGCATCACTTTCTGACACATGACCTGGAAACTACACCATTTTGTTTCTCTCCGTAGCCACGCACTTTCAATATTTAAATAATAAATAATCAGATTGTTCCATTGTGTTAACTATGGCGAATTGATTGATTTACAAATGTTTAGTATACGTTTTTTCAAGATGAAATGGTCCAACCCATCGGGTATATAAGTTCATTGTTTTAAGCAAATATCTGCCAATTAGGATTCCATGACTGAGATGCTTCAGTTACTATAGGCTATAAAAGTGTAGGAAAATCCTGGGGCATTTCCACCATCAGGCTTAGCTCCAGTGTTTGGCCTAACATTTTGCCTTTTGTGTTTCCACCTTTGAGGCCTGGCCCAAAAAAGACAATTATGTTATATGTGGTATTATGTTTCTTTGGGCCTTATTCAATTAGTCTAAAACAGATCAGTCAAAGTTTCGGGAGCGAGACAAAACTATTATTTTGTAGTAAGAATGAACACTTCTACTGAGATGAGTTCTCTTAATTATTTTTATTTATTTATTTATTTATTTCACCTTTATTTAACCAGGTAAGCCAGTTGAGAACAAGTTCTCATTTACAACTGCGACCTGGCCAAGATAAAGCAAAGCAGTGCGATAAAAACAACAACACAGAGTTACATATGGGGTAAAACAAAACATAAAGTCAAAAATACAACAGAAATAAAAATATATATATACAGTGTGTGCAAATGTAGCAAGTTATGGAGGTAAGGCAATAAATAGGCTATAGTGCAAAATAATTACAATTAGTATTAACACTGGAATGATAGATGTGCAAGAGATGATGTGCAAATAGAGATACTGGGGTACAAATGAGCAAAATAAATAACAATATAGGGATGAGGTAGTTGGGCGGGCTAATTTCAGATGGGCTGTGTACAGGTGCAGTGATCGGTAAGGTGCTCTGACAACTGATGCTTAAAGTTAGTGAGGGAGATAAAAGTCTCCAGCTTCAGAGATTTTTGCAATTTGTTCCAGTCATTGGCAGCAGAGAACTGGAAGGAATGGCGGCCAAAGGAGGTGTTGGCTTTGGGGATGACCAGTGAGATATACCTGCTGGAGCGCAGACTACGGGTGGGTGCTGCTATGGTGACCAATGAGCTAAGATAAGGCAGGGATTTGCCTAGCAGTGATTTATAGATGGCCTGGAGCCAGTGGGTTTGGCGACGAATATGTAGTGAGGACCAGCCAACAAGAGCGTACAGGTCACAGTGGTGGGTAGTATATGGGGCTTTGGAGACAAAACGGATGGCACTGTGATAGACTACATCCAATTTGCTGAGTAGAGTGTTGGAGGCTATTTTGTAAATGACATCGCCGAAGTCAAGGATCGGTAGGATAGTCAGTTTTACGAGGGCATGTTTGGCAGCATGAGTGAAGGAAGCTTTGTTGCGAAATAGGAAACCGATTCTAGATTTAACTTTGGATTGGAGATTCTTAATGTGAGTCTGGAAGGAGAGTTTACAGTCTAACCAGACACCTAGGTATTTGTAGTTGTCCACATACTCTAGGTCAGACCCGTCGAGAGTAGTGATTCTAGTCGGGTGGGCGGGTGCAAGCAGCCGGTGGGTGTTTGAATCAGGGTATTAAGCCTAGTAAGAATACCTATGTCACATACGTCAGTGTACATCAGTATGAAAATGTATGCACTCACTAACTGTAAGTCGCTCTGGATAAGAGTGTCTGCTAAATGACTAAAATGTAAAAATGTAATTTTGAATATCTCAATCAAAAAAACTATGTTGACAGGACCTGAATGGTAATAGTATATTGTATAAGTATATTGTAAGCACAAAAAGTATTGAGATCTAAAACAACCAACCTTGATTTCAGGATCATTGTTGTCTGATGAGCTACATTTCTTCACTTAATTGACTCAAGAGGTGCAAGCCTATAACCTCGTCCCCACTCTGACGCACACGCACACACACACACGCACACACGCACACACGCACACACACACACACACACACACACACACACACACACACACACACACACACACACACACACACACACACACACACACACACACACACACACACACACACACACACACACACACACACACACACACACACACACACACACACACACACCTCACACACTAAGAGACACCCTGGCCACACAAATGAAGGATTGATTTCACATTGAAGACTGCTTAATGAGCAAGGAAAGAGAAAGCAAAATGGATAGAGCTAGTCCACTGGGAACTCTAATGAGCCCATTGACTGAAAGGGTTTCTGCGGCGGTTGATAAATGATTACACCAGAAATGCATTGCTTTCACCTTCATACGGAGAAACTGTCTGCTATCACCCTCACACACGAGATTAAAACAAATCTAGCTTTAGGATTCAGAATTAAGCGGTTTTGCAAAAAACGGCTTACAAATGCGGAGTTTCAGCCTTCAGGCAGATTGACATTTGTCATGAATCTTGCCCTGGAGGCAGAACTGTGCGATTTCCGCTAGATGGGCAAGCTGCAAAGTCTAAATTGGCTTTATTGTAAAAATTCATGAAAACAAAAATGAGCTTTTTGGTGTTAATTTAAGGTTAGGCATTAGGGTTAGCAGTGTGGTTAAAGTTAGGCTTAGGTTTTAGGATTTTATGACTTTGTGGCTGTGCCAGCTAGTGACCACTCTGCAGACCTGCCACCTGGGCAAGATTCATGACAATAAATGCCAACCTGCATAAAACAGTGAGACAACCTGTATGTTTGACAGTGTAAATGGGGTTACACTCTGCTACAGCGGTTGATAGTCAGTTTCAATTTCAAGTTTTATTGGCACGTGCACAAGTACTGTGAAATGCATTTCTTGCAAGCTCTTTCCCAACAATGCAGTAATCAATATCAGTAGTACTATAACATAAAGTAAAGTAGAACAAAAACACACAAGAAATAGAAACAAGAAGAACACCAGAAAGTAAGTAAGCTACATACAGGGTCAGTTCTAGGGTCAGTGCCAATACTATATTTACAATGTGCAGACTCCATGAGGAACAATAAAATCATTGTATTCAAATATTGGTTATATTTGAAAGACATATAGTGGTACTAAGATATAACTAATACACGTTTGTAACAATAACTTTCTATGCAAAAATAAACTCAATCGCAATAAGTTGATAAACATTCTTATTTCATTAGCTCTGCAATTGCTGGGGAGCTATTCAGGAAAACCCTGTCTATTGTAAAGGAACCCTTCACAATGTCATGCCCTGTCCCCAGATCGAGTGGGGGATTTTGAGCCAATGGATTTTGAGCCTCTGTGCTCTTGGGTGGGAGAAAAATATATATTTGTTTTAAACTCCTTCGCTCTCTGTCACACACACACACACAGCTTTTAGTTTGCTTGTTCCCATGGTGATGGACTCCAAAACTCCCTGCCAGATCACCATAACAACCAGGGGTACCTGGAAAAGTAGTCCTTGCCTTGGCTTGAGAACAACACCCCCAATTCCGGAATACCCATCCCCTCTCCGTTTCCATGGCCACAGATTAGGAGGAATGTGATTTGCCTGGGTCAACATATTGGGCTCCACTTAAACCCATCCACTGAATGGGTCTAGTCTGGGTTAGAGAAAGTAAACCGTTTGTGAATGAGTGAGGCCTTGTCTTGACAAGCGATCAAGTAAAGCTTTGACTTAATTTTGAGCTAAATCCCACGCACTGCACTTTTTCCAGAAATTGACATATACAATGAAGGATGGAAATGGTGTGCTCATGGTTCAGATGGTTTTAGTGCAGTCCTGACAACGCCATGTCATGCTCTCTTTAGTAGCTTTAGGGCAAGAACAACATTTGCAGTGGTCCTATGCTTTTGAAAAAATAGCAGGATCTCATAATCTGTGGCAGCGCAAATGTACCGTAAATGTGTGCAAATCAGCTGAGTCCGCCTAGCCATTGTGCAGTGATGACACCGTCGCTGAGATCTAAAGTCAACTGTCACTCATGGAGTGATGGGCTAGCTTCTTGTTCTGTCAGCAAGTGCTATTGTGGGCCGCGAGTTCGCTTTCTGGATTGGGAAAACCAGGGACAGAACTCACTCTAAGACTGAAAAAAAAAAGTTAGAGTCTACTTAGAGAAAATGGTATTTACCCGTCAGAATAACAATTGAAAAACCTAAAATCAAGCACATAAACCGTGTCCATAAATGTTTTTTGGTTTTTTTAAGAGAGCACTAACTATTAACAAGTTGCGAGACGTGCCACGGAGGCAAGTGGTTGTCCAAAACCATTCGGAGAAATGGCAAGGATTTTCAAATGTGTCTATGAATGCCCGGCTCTCTTGTAGTTGCCAGTTGGGTTATCAGACATCTGTTCATCTAGCAGATCAAAGACCCTACAGTCTACAGAGGATCATCTCTGTGTAGTGAACCAAAGCCCATGCAGAGAGCAAGGAGGCTTCCTTGGACCCTTCTCTGGTGCCTAATTGGAGATCTGATCGGACAATTTGCCAACCCTTTAGAACTTCACTGAATAAACTGTGTATCTGGCAAGAGACCTGAAGGGTGATTTGGTATGAACTGATGGACGTGATCCTCTATCCTTGATAAATAGGTTATATTATATATTATAGGTTATAGCCACTGTTAAACACTGTAAGCAGGCTTTGATTAGGTGGCTTTTGAGGTTTAGGCTGTTTGTTCTGACACAGAGTGTAGGTAGTAGAGCATAGGCAGTAATGGAGGTCACCTCAACAAGAGTTCAGTTAATTAGCCTAGATACCCTATGATGGTTAGGGATCGGCCCTGAGGTTTGTGCCAGAGGGGTACTTTGGTATGAGCAAAGGAGGTGACAGTATGGTTCATGCACCGTATTGAGGTCTACTCTGCATTGAATGTATCTACACTACACTGAGCCAGTGCATGTACACTATTCTACACTACACTGAACCAGTGCATGTGCACTATTCTACACTACACTGAGCCAGCGCACGTACACTATTCTACACTACACTGAACCAGTGCATGTACACTATTCTACACTACACTGAACCAGTGCATGTACACTATTCTACTCTACACTGAACCAGTGCATGTACACTATTCTACTCTACACTGAACCAGTGCATGTACACTATTCTACTCTACACTGAACCAGTGCATGTACACTATTCTACTCTACACTGAGCCAGCGCACGTATGCTCCGTGACAAATACGGAGTCATCAAGAGACATATTTTTGACTCAACTTAAAAACACGTGCTGATAATTTTTCATTTCTGCTAAATGCAGTGAGGTCAGTGGAATATAATTGATTATAACGACCCCTAACAAGTCTAACCGCTGACCCCAGGTGACCTCACACAGACAGTGATTGACCTATGCCCTGATGGGATCTCCATCATTGAGAGTTTTAGACCCAGGACTATTTTAATCCTTGGAAACATCCTTTTTGTAAATGGATTACCACCTGTCGTCAGAGGGTGAGAGATGGTGGAAGGTGAAGGTAAAGTCAAGGGGAAACTACAGCTTGCTCACTTTGGGAAAGGAAGCCTATTTATCCAGATTCCTTGTGACTATTTAAAGACCCTACGACATGCTCTAATACATGTATTTCCCATTAGTCCAAGATTTGAGGGTAAGACAAATGGAAACATATGAAAACCTTCAAAGACGTTTTAGTGGGGAACCGTACCTAACACCAATGACTTACTACCCCCTGAAATGTAGAGCTGATTTACATTAGATTCTTGAGTTCACTCCTCTGCAGGTTGGTAAACCTTGTTTTCTTCCGGGACATATTGTCCTACTACACATGATGTCATTCATCTTACTACGTCTTAGGTTACCTACTGTTTGAGGTAAACGGCATAATGCGGTTTAAACAATTACCAAATTCCCTGTTGTGCTGCATTAGAATTCTCTGAATGTATGGGGTGAAATTCATTGGACTGGAAGGGACTGAAATTGCGCCCTTCCAGACCAATGCTGCTGTGTGGTAATATTAATAAGCTAACAGCAGCATTTTCATCAATTGTTTCCATCTGGGTTAAACCTTTTCTGTACGCAGACATTAACTAGGAAACCTTTGTACAATGGTAGAGGGAATTCATTTGATGATAAGGGAATGTCTCGTGATTCAACAAAAAGACAGTGCTGTAAACTGTAGAAGATCCGGTGCTTGGGACAATACGTGCCAATATATTAAACTAGCTCCAGTGCTTTCAAGTTTACCTTTCCCCACTTCAAATTAGGTGGATAAAAGCAAACAATTCGAAGTCAATGGTTGGGGGAAGATTTCTTGATCTTTCTTTAGAGAGACCGGCAGATAAAAGGAAACAAAAAGTTAGATTAAATATTCACGAAATGCCTGCAAGAGGAGCATATGTTTTATTGATTGAGAGCAAAGAACAATAGAGTCCAAGGTTTCAACTTAAGAGCACTCTAAGTAAATATAACTTTTATGTAGAGCCCATCGTGATATGGAGGGATACAAAAGCCAGGGAGACCTCTCTCCCGAGCCATTTGCCTGCTACGCTACAAAGGTTTGGGTTAACACTTTGCACTGAGGTCCAATGAAGCGCAATGGGGCCCTCCGCGTAAAGGAGCGTCTAGGTTAGCGTTCACTTACAATAGACCATCATGGGAGATATTAAAGCCATAGGTTTGAAAAATGGATAGGAGAGGGGAATTTGCCACGGCAGCACTGTTTAAAAAAAATAATCAAATGGCTGAGACCAGGGAATAGAAGATGCTAAGGATCTGACTAACATGGATGCTTTGCAAAGTGGATGTCATATGCTGGATTGAGCTTTGTTCTCTAAATGGCCACAGTAGGGAAGAGGGTTGCCCCCTTGTTTTCAGTCCATTACATGTGGATAAGCCTTCCTGAGCGCCTACACAGGAGACCATAGCGATGCTAATAGCTACTGTTGAGGAAAGAATGGTTTGATATTTCATAGCCCAAAACAAACAATGCACATTCTGTTCTCGCAGATGGTGAGGATCTCGATCACCATCAAATCTTTTGGAGAGTACTAATTATATATATATTCTAAAGAAGAACCAAAAACAGAAGTGGAGCACATAGCAGCTCTAGAAAAAAGGAGCAAACTATTACAGTACGTTTGTACAGTGAGCTAAAATTGAATTGATTTAGTTGATTACAAAAATGTCTCTTCTAAGGATGGACATCCTACACCAATGCCCAAAGTCAACCCAATCATTCAAACCTGATTGCATTTGTCAAAAACCTAAAATGTTCCCCAGCAGGACATAGCTACAGTATATACAGTAGCTACATTATATTCAGGTTTCCATTTTGGAAGAAACCATTCACTTTAAAGCTCCCTGCTAGCCACAGGGAGGTTCTTTCATTGTGCAGCGAGTGCTCTAGTCCTGTCAAGCAGTGTCCTCCTTGCACTATAGAAGCCAAACATTTGGATAAACACTGCTTGCGGTTTTGTCAAAAGAATTTCCTGGCCTGTTGTGGAGCGGTCTATCACATCTCCCTCTCTGTCATGGTGATAAAAGGTGTGAATGAGAGATTAGCGGAGCGAGCTCTGGCGGCTTTACCTTCGCTCTGCCTTTTTCGAAAGCTCTTAGAATAAAGGGGGAGGGGGGGGGGGCAAACCTTGGGAATCACGTCAACAAGCCTCAAATCTCCCTGGAGTGACTACTGGGCAGGACAGGACATAAACACAAACCGAAACATTCCCGCTACGTACAGTATTTGGAGGGCTTACCAAGTTGGTAAAAAATAATTATACATGGAGCTAGTGCTCCATCTTGACATGAAGACTGTAAGCCTCAGTCGTTCTCTCGTTTTCCAATCCTGTTTTCTGATGTATAATTAAGCAATTACCATGTAATCAAGCATGCTATCAGAGAGAACTTTGATATGTGACTTGATAATTGTTGCATCGCAGCTGTTTGGCTGAAGTGGCCTTGGGTACTGACAGTGGCATCAAATCATCAACGGTAACCAAGAAAATGGCGAGATAAATGCCATAACACCTGATGAATAAGAAATGTAATATTTGTTTTTAAATTAAACAATTACCAACAAGATTAGGATTTCAAACCCCGGCTCTTCTTACAGCTCAGTCATGATTTCAAATTAGTCAGCAGCATAAACCTTCCTCACTGTATTGTTCCCGTGTTGGATGGAAAAATAGCATCTCCGCTCAAAAGGATCGCAGTCAAGCTGTCAACCCGGAATAATTCCACACCTCTGGCATTAATATTAACATGACACATGACTGTATTCATTATGCAACAGCCAGGAAGGTGCAGACACACATCTGTAGGTGTCTGCTCCACTCTGTCCCCACAATGACATGACAACTGTGTAAAGCTTCGTAAAGGTCCTCGCTTATCCAGCCTCCGCAAACAGCCGGGGAACAAAAGGAAGGCTGCTTGTTGTAATTACAGGAAAGTTCCTCTGATGAGGTCCCAGGAAGCAACTTGTGCGTCAATTATTCATGGAAACAGCATCAAACAGGCTTAGAGGTGATTTTCTTTGGAGGGGGGAGTGTGTGTGTGTGTGTGTGCGTACTAGATATAATGTATGTGTGTTGTGTGAGAGAGAGAGGGTGGGGAGGAATCGGTGTGGCCTGCCTCCTCAGCAAAGTGTTTGAAGAACACTTGTAATGTAGGCACACGTTTTTTTCTCCCCATACCTCTGGGCAACGATCTACACAGGAGGAGGTGTATCTGGGAATTAATTATTCATCATGGCAATGTATGATCAAAAATATTGTTGTATCTGGCAATTGCTAACCCCTTTCAGCAAAGTCTGCAGAAAAGCTCTTTCTAGCAATCAATCTGCAAAACATAGCATAGCCCAGCCGATAATCACATTATGAACACTGGTATATTATGAACACTATTCGACAATAGAATTGCCGAAATTGCCCAGATAATGGTTTGCTATTAGTGCACAGCAGCCAGCAACAATATTATAACCACAAGTCATACTGTGGAGATATTTTATTTAGACTGTGTTGAAAGCTCAGGCTGGATGTTTCAACTGTTTATAATGTGTCATTCACTTCAGTAGATGGAGCTCAGTTGTCCCCTAAGCAGCTCACCTGGGTAGTGGGAGCTGATAAGTGATGAACCAGAGTGAGACTATTAGGATGCCACAAACACCTTCTATTTCTCTCTACACTCACTTCCTTTGTCTCACTGTTTCTATGAAGCACAAAGACAAACAAAAACACACCACTGGGTCTTATTAGCGAGGGGCACTGATGAAAACAGCAGCGCCTCACTGCTGGGTTGATCTTTCGCGTGGCTCTCTCTCATCATAAAAACTACTGACAGCCTCTCTCTCTCTCTCTCTCTCTCTCTCTCTCTCTCTCTCTCTCTCTCTCTCTCTCTCTCTCTGTGCTGCCCTTGCTTAATTAGCAACAGTGTCGCCTTTCAATCCCCAACCAAACCCCAGTCCTTCCCTTTGACCAATTTCACTTGTGTTTCCCAAACAGCCAACTGTAGTCTTTGCCGTCAAGCTAAGGAGACCCCTGGGTATCGGCTAGCTACGTTCGCTAGCCACCACTGAGGGGAAATGCTAATGAAAACAATATGACTGCTGTGAGTGGAATAGGCTCATTTTTATTTCATTCAAAAAGCTTTGACTGTGATACTGGACCTGCAGGAGCATAGATATAGATATACCATGGTATTACAGAAGTCCTCACTATTCCTTAGACAGCAGCCTTCTGCATCACAAGTAGGCCTATCAGTAATGCAAGTATTCATGGCCTTACGCTTTGTAAGAACATTGAGCAGCCCAATGTCGTCATTGTGATATTATATTATAGGGCTGTCAATTCACCTCCTGAAGTGGAGCACATAGCTCTCCTGATTTGAGATACACAGAGAATTGGCTTGAGAATTAATTGACACTACAATGCTGTACACTGCCTGTTGTACAAATTGTATTTAATTATTTTGTTGGTAATATGCAGAAAAGAAAGTATTGGATTAAACTGTTGAGCGACATATACCTCAGCAGATGTTCCCAATTCAATGCTGTTGATTTTGCATAATTTGATTGTAATCTGCTTTCATTTACATTTTAGTCATTTAGCAGACGCTCTTATCCAGAGCAACTTACAGTTAGTGAGTACATACATTTTTTTTTTATACTGGTCCCCCGTGGGAATCGAACCCACAACCCTGGCGTTGCAAGCGCCATGCTCTACCAACTGAGCTACACGGGACATTTCACTCTGAATTACAGTGAAAAGGAAAACCAAACCAAAAGCAAATATATCGCTATATTATACACTAAATTAGGTGGGGGCCATAATTCAAACCGATGCTTGTAGTAGGCCTCTACAAGATGATAGAATTGGTTGAGATGCCCCCATACAATGCAAATCACTGAGTTTACAAAAAAAGCACCAAATCCATATAATTACTTGTTATATCTAGCAACAAAAACATGTTAAACACTTAAACTGCCGGGCCTTACTACGCTAATGAGCAGCCATTTTGAATGCAACATTCTGACAGTCTAATAAATACATTGTCTAATAAATACATTACATATACATTTGAAGTCGGAAGTTTACATACACCTTAGCCAAATACATTTAAACTCTGTTTTTCACAATTCCTGACATTTAATCCTATAAATAAATCCCTGTTTTGGGTCAGTTAGGATCACCACTTTATTTTAAGAATGTGAAATGTCAGAATAATAGTAGAGAGAATGATTTATTTCAGCTTTTATTTATTTTTATCACATTCCCATTGGGTCAGAAGTTTACATAAACTCAATTAGGGAACACTTAAACAACACAATGTAACTCCAAGTCAATCACACTTCTGTGAAATCAAACTGTCCACTTAGGAAGCAACACTGATTGACAATACATTTCACATGCTGTTGTGCAAATGGAATAGACAACAGGTGGAAATTATAGGCAATTAGCAAGACACCCCCAATAAAGAAGTGGTTCTGCAGGTGGTGACCACAGACCACTTCTCAGTTCCTATGCTTCCTGGCTGATGTTTTGGTCACTTTTGAATGCTGGCGGTGCTTTCACTCTAGTGGTAGCATGAGACGGAGTCTACAACCCACACAAGTGGCTCAGGTAGTGCAGCTCATCCAGGATGGCACATCAATGCGAGCTGTGGCAAGAAGGTTTGCTGTGTCTGTCAGCGTAGTGTCCAGAGCATGGAGGCGCTACCAGGAGATAGGCCAGTACATCAAGAGACGTGGAGGAGGCCGTAGGAGGGCAACAACCCAGCAGCAGGACCGCTACCTCCGCCTTTGTACAAGGAGGAGCAGGAGGAGCACTGCCAGAGCCCTGCAAAATGACCTCCAGCAGGCCACAAATGTGCATGTGTCTGCTCAAACGGTCAGAAACAGACTCCATGAGGGTGGTATGAGGGTCCAACGTCCACAGGTGGGGGTTGTGCTTACAGCCCAACACCGTGCAGGACGTTTGGCATTTGCGAGAGAACACCAAGATTGGCAAATTCACCACTGGCGCCCTGTGCTCTTCACAGATGAAAGCAGATTCACACTGAGCACGTGACAGAGTCTGGAGACGCCGTGGAGAACGTTCTGCTGCCTGCAACATCCTCCAGCATGACCGGTTTGGCGGTGGGTCAGTCATGGTGTGGGGTAGCATTTCTTTGGGGGGCCGCACAGCCCTCCATGTGCTCGCCAGAGGTAGCCTGACTGCCATTAGGTACCGAGATGAGATCCTCAGACCCCTTGTGAGACCATATGCTGGTGCGGTTGGCCCTGGGTTCCTCCTAATGCAAGACAATGCTAGACCTCATGTGGCTGGAGTGTGTCAGCAGTTCCTGCAAGAGGAAGGCATTGATGCTATGGACTGGCCCGCCCGTTCCCCAGACCTGAATCCAATTGAGCACATCTGGGACATCATGTCTCACTCCATCCACCAACGCCACGTTGCACCACAGACTGTCCAGGAGTTGGCGGATGCTTTAGTCCAGGTCTGGGAGGAGATCCCTCAGGAGACCATCCGCCACCTCATCAGGAGCATGCCCAGGTGTTGTAGGAAGGTCATACAGGCACGTGGAGGCCACACACACTACTGAGCCTCATTTTGACTTGTTTTAAGGACATTACATCAAAGTTGGATCAGCCTGTAGTGTGGTTTTCCACTTCAATTTTGAGGGTGACTCCAAATCCAGACCTCCATGGGTTGATACATTTGATTTCCATTGATAATTTTTGTGTGATTTTGTTGTCAGCACATTCAACTATGTAAAGAAAAAAGTATTTAATAAGATTATTTCATTCATTCAGATCTAGGATGTGTTATTTTAGTGTTCCCTTTATTTTTTTTAGCAGTGTATTTGGTAGCATTGCCTTAAAATTGTTTAACTTTGGTCAAACGTTTCGGGTAGCCATCTACAAGCTTCCCACAATAAGTTGGGTGAATTTTGGCCTATTCCTCCTGACAGAGCTGGTGTAACTGAGTCAGGTTTGTATGCCTCCTTGCTCACACATGCTTTTTCAGTTCTGCCCACACATTTTCTATAGGATTGATGTCAGGGCTTTGTGATGGCCACTCCAATACCTTGACTTTGTTGTCCTTAAGCTTGGTGTCATTGTCCATTTGGAAGACCCATTTGCGACCAAGCTTTAACCCCCTGACTGATGTCTTGAGATGTTGCTTCAATATATCCACATAATTTTCCTTCCTCATGATGCCATCTATTTTGTGAAGTGCACCAGTCCCTCCTGCAGCAAAGCACCCCCACAGCATGATGCTGCCACCCCTGTGCTTCACGGTTGGGATGGTGTTCTTCGGCTTGCAAGCGACCCCCTTTTTCCTCCAAACATAACGATGGTCATTATGGCCAAACAGTTCTATTTCTGTTTCATCAGACTAGAGGACATTTCTCCAAAATGTACGATCTTTGTCCCCATGTGCAGTTGCAAACCGTAGTCTGTCTTTTTTATGGCGGTTTTGGAGCAGTGGTTTCTTCCTTGCTGAGCGGCCTTTCAGGTTATGTCGATATAGGACTTGTTTTACTGTGGATATAGATAATTTTGTACCTCTTTCCCCCAGCATCTTCACAAGGTCCTTTGCTGTTGTTCAGGGATTGATTTGCACTTTTCACACCAAAGTACGTTCATCTCTAGGAGACAGAACACGTCTCCTTCCTGAGTGGTATGACGGCTGCGTGGTCCAATGGTGTTTATACTTGCGTACTATTGTTTGTACAGGTGAACGTGGTACCTTCAGGCGTTTGGAAATTGCTCCCAAGGATGAACCAGACTTTCTACAATTTTTTTTCTGAGGTCTTGGCTGATTTCTTTTGATTTTCCCATGATGTAAAGCAAAGAGGCACTGAGTTTCAAGGTAGGCCTCGAAAGACATCCACAGGTACACCTCCAATTGACTCAAATTATGTCAATTAGCCTATCAGAAGCTTCTAAAGCCCAGAAGCTGTTTAAAGGTGTAACGATCCCGGCAGTCTGAGTCGGGTCCTGTCTGTGGTCTAGTTGTTCTGCTCGTGATCTCCAGTTTCCCGAGGGTGCTGGAACGCTCCGGGGAGCTCTCTTGATTTCCGCACCTGCATCCCATCAGCAATCTGCACACCTGGTCCTGATCATCACCCTTCTTAGGCTCTGGTCTAACATCCATTCCCTGCCGGATCGTTAGCCATGAACAGTATGTTTTGTCAGCGTATCAGCCTCTTAGTACTAGCGTTAGTTTTGTTGTTTTGCACCTTGTTGACCTGCCTTGTACTTACCTCAGTTTTTTTCTGTCTACAGTCATTCTCCCGGAACCTTCACCCAACCCCTGCCGTGCCATCGTTTAATCTGCCACTTCACCTCCACCTACTCATCTCCGCCACCCGCTCCGTCTCCTGGATTATTCTGCACCTTTTGAATCTGTAATAAACACTCACCTTCGTTCAACTCTCCTTGTCCTGGTCTGCTTCTGGGTTCTGTCTTAGGGAACCGTGACAGAACGATCCGGCCATTAATGAACCCAGCGGATCTGGACTCTGTTCGCCATGCCATTTCCCATCAGGAGAAGATGTTGGGACAACATAGCACGGCACTACAGGAGATCGCGTTGTCAGTTCGGAACCTTTCTACCGGTCTGACGGAGGTCCAGAACCAACGCGAGTTTCCGGTGGAGGATCCACTACCGGTTTCACCCATCTCGCCTGCCGCTTCTGGAGCTGTGTCCTTCCGTGAGCCCAAGGTTCCGACGCCGGATAAATATGAGGGGGAGCTGGGAAGATGCCGTTCCTTCCTTATGCAGTGTGGATTAGTGTTCGATCTACAGCCCTACTCTTATGCCACAGACAAGGCTAGGATAGCCTTTGTGATTGAGTTGCTGCGTGGTCGAGCGCTGGAGTGGGCTTCAGCCGTTTGGGAACGACAGGATCCCTGCATGGCTTCATACCAGGGGGTTCACGGCCGAGATGAGGAAGCTCTTCGACCATTCCGTCCGAGGGAGGGACGCAGCTAGGCGCCTGTTTCGCTTCGCCAAGGAACTCGCAGCGTGGCCGACTTCGTGATCGAGTTCAAGACGTTGGCTGTGGAGAGTGGGTGGAATGAGGAGTCTCTGCAAGCGGCCTTTTACCAGGGTCTGTCGGAGCAGCTCAAGGATGAGTTGATCTCCTATCCGGAGCCTAGTGACCTGGACAGCTTGGTAGCCTTGTCTATTCGGGTGGATAATCGAGTCCGAGAGCGAAGGAGGGAGAAGCAATGGGGTCCGTCCAATCGATCAGCTTCTCAGTTCCCAGTCGGGTCGGGTGGTGGACCAGAACACGTCGATCATTCTCCACCACAAAGGATTAGTGGAGAGGTTCTCTCTCCCGATTCTGAACCCATGCAAGTGGGGCGGCACGGGTTAACCAAGGAGGAGCGTCAACATAGACGTAAGACCAACTGTTGCCTCTACTGTGGTAGCTCGGGACATTACATCTCCACTTGTTCCCGGCGGTCGTCAAACTGCCCGGCTCGCTAAAGTTGGGAGGACTTTTAGCGAGCCAGTTTCAACCTCTCAGTACCTCTGTCAGACCCCGTTTCCCGGCTACCCTTGTGAACAGGAATCAGAGCTTAGCGATTAACGCTTTGTCGATTCAGGTGCCGATGGAAGCTTTCTTGATGCCGAGTTGGTGGAACAGCTGGGGCTTTCCAAGGAGCAATTGCCGGAAGCCATTGAAGCGACCACTCTGAACGGCAGTAGTCTGGCACGTATCACGATGAGGACTGAACCGGTTAAGATGCTGTTGTCGGGGAATCATTCGGAGATGATTTCATTCTTCATTCTGCCGTCTTCCCATGTTCCTCTGGTCCTTGGATACCCCTGGCTGAAGGAACACAATCCCACGTTCGATTGGGTGACGGGCAAGGTAACGAGTTGGAGCCTTGATTGTCATGCTAACTGTCTCAAGACTGCCTGTCCCCATTCGGTTCCCAGTCAGGTGGTTGAGGCTAAACCCCCAGATTTGTCCCTGGTTCCCGAGACATATCACGATTTGGGGGAGGTGTTCAGTAAGCAGAAGGCTCTGTCACTCCCTCCCCACCGACCATATGATTGTGCCATCAACCTGTTCCCTGGAGCTGTCTACCCCAAGGGAAGGTTATACAGTATCTCCCGACCTGAACGTGAGGCTTTGGAGACCTACATCAAGGAGTCCCTAGCGGCTGGTCTCGTTCGTCCCTCGTCATCACCCCCTGGGGGGCAGGATTCTTCTTTTGTGGGTAAGAAGGATGGCTCTCTTCGACCGTGTATTGATTATCGGGGGTTGAATGACATCACGGTCAAGAACAAGTATCCCCTGCCCTTGATGAGTTCTGCCTTCGACTCCTTACAGGGTGCTACGGTGTTCACCAAGCTAGACCTACGCAATGCGTATCACATGGTCCGGATCAGAGAGGGAGACGAGTGGTTGACGGGTTTCAATACACCGATGGGTCACTTCGAGTATCAGGTGATGCCGTTTGGACTGACCAATGCTCCAGCGGTATTCCAGAGTATGGTGAACGACGTCCTGAGAGATATGATCGGTCTCTTTGTGTTTGTTTATCTGGATGACATTCTGATCTTCTCGAAGGAACCTTCCGACCACGTCCAGCATGTCCGGCAGGTTCTGCAGCGATTGTTGGAGAATCGCCTGTTCGTGAAGGCCGAGAAGTGCGAGTTTCACGCCCACACAACATCCTTTCTCGGGTACATCATCTCCAGGGGAGAGATTAGGATGGACCAGGAGAAGGTTAGAGCGGTTCTGGAATGGGCCCAGCCCGGTACGAGATTGCAGCTCCAGAGATTTTTGGGGTTTGCGAATTTCTACCGCAGATTCATCCGGGATTACAGCCGTGTGGCCGCTCCGTTAACTGCCTTGACTTCCAGTATCAGGAGCTTCAAGTGGAATCCGGAGGCGGATCGAGCGTTTCTGGATTTGAAGAGGCGATTCACCAACGCACCGATTCTCTCTCAACCGGACACGGCCCGTCAGTTCGTCGTTGAAGTGGACGCGTCTGATGTGGGAGTTGGCGCCATCCTGTCGCAGCGATGCTCCACGGACAGTAAACTCCATCCCTGCGCCTACTACTCTCGTCAGCCTTTCGCCTGCGGAGAGGAATTACGATGTGGGTAACCGGGAGCTTCTCGCGGTGAAACTTGCCTTGGAGGAGTGGCGCCACTGGTTGGAGGGGGCGGAGCAACCGTTTATTGTCTGGACTGACCACAAGAATCTTGCTTACGTGCAATCGGCTAGACGTCTCAACTCCCGTCCAGGCCAGGTGGTCGTTGTTTTTCGGACGATTCAATTTTTTCCCTGACGTTCCGACCTGGATCTAAGAACGGCAAGGCGGACGCCTTGTCTCGGATGTTCTCCAAGACGGAGGAGAGTGGGTCCAAGACCGAGACAATTCTCCCCGGAACTGCGTCGTGGGAGCTGTTAGGTGGAGGATTGAGGAGGAGGTGATGGCGGCCCTTCGGACGCAGCCCGGTCCCGGTAACGGTCCACCCGGTCGGTTGTTTGTGCCTGAGTCGGTTCGTCCTGCGGTCCTCAAATGGTCCCACGCCAGCAAGATGGCTTGTCACCCTGGCGTGGCTCGGACGATGGCGTTTCTTCGCAGACGTTTTTGGTGGCCTGCCATGGCCGAGGATACTCGGGGGTTATGTTGCTGCCTGTCCAGTGTGTGCGCAGAATAAGAGTACCAATCGGCCCAGCTCTGGACTACTTCACCCCCTTCCTATTCCCCGGCGACCATGGTCGCATCTGGCCCTGGACTTTGTCACTGGGTTGCCCGCTTCTGAGGGGAACACGGTGCGTTCTGACTATCGTGGACAGATTCAGCAAGTTCGCCCCACTTTGTGCCAATTGCCAAGCTTCCCTCTGCCTCGGAGACGTCCGAGATCCTGGTTAGGAGGTGTTCAGGGTCCACGGTTTGCCCAGTGATATCGTTTCCGACCGTGGCCCTCAGTTTACCTCTGCTGTCTGGAAGTCCTTCTGTTTGGCCATTGGAGCTACAGTCAGTCTCACATCTGGGTTTCACCCCCAATCTAATGGTCAGGCGGAGAGAGCCAACCAGAAGATGGAATCCACGCTACGCTGCCTGGCCTCTTCCAACCCCACCTCCTGGGTCTCTCAGTTGCCTTGGGTTGAGTATGCCCACAATACTCTCCCCTACATCTGCCACTGGGATGTCTCCCTTCCAGTGCCTGTATGGCTACCAACCTCCCTTGTTCCCTTCTCAGGAGAAGGAGCTCTCAGTGCCTTCTGTTCAGGCCCATATTCGTCGTTGCCACCGGACCTGGCATCGGGCCAGAAAGGCACTCCTTAGAGTTTCGGACCGGTATCAGCTCCAGGCGAATCGTCGCCGGATCCCCGCTCCCACCTACACCATCGGAGATAGGGTCTGGTTGGCCACACGGGATCTAGGAAGTTGTTACCGAAGTTCATTGGTCCGTTTGTGGTGGAGAAGGTGATCAATCCGGTGGCAGTTCGACTCAAACTCCCGAGGACGCTCAGAGTCCATCCCACCTTTCATGTCTCCTGCCTCAAGCCTGTTTTCCTCAGTCCTCTGTTGCCTCCTCCGCCTCCTCCTCCTCCTCCTCGGATGATCGGAGGTGGTCCTGCCTACACGGTGCGACGCATCATGGATTCCAGACGGCGGGGCCGGGGTTTCCAGTATCTCGTGGACTGGGAGGGGTATGGTCCTGAAGAGAGGAGTTGGATTCCGCGGCGACAGATCCTAGATGCTGACCTCATCAGTGACTTCTACCGCCTCCATCCTGGCGCTCCGGGAGTCCGCCCGGTGGCGTTCGTCGGAGGGGGGTACTGTAACGATCCCGGCAGTCTGAGTCGGGTCCTGTCTGTGGTCTAGTTGTTCTGCTCGTGATCTCCAGTTTCCCGAGGGTGCTGGAACGCTCCGGGGAGCTCTCTTGATTTCCGCACCTGCATCCCATCAGCAATCTGCACACCTGGTCCTGATCATCACCCTTCTTAGGCTCTGGTCTAACATCCATTCCCTGCCGGATCGTTAGCCATGAACAGTATGTTTTGTCAGCGTATCAGCCTCTTAGTACTAGCGTTAGTTTTGTTGTTTTGCACCTTGTTGACCTGCCTTGTACTTACCTCAGTTTTTTTCTGTCTACAGTCATTCTCCCGGAACCTTCACCCAACCCCTGCCGTGCCATCGTTTAATCTGCCACTTCACCTCCACCTACTCATCTCCGCCACCCGCTCCGTCTCCTGGATTATTCTGCACCTTTTGAATCTGTAATAAACACTCACCTTCGTTCAACTCTCCTTGTCCTGGTCTGCTTCTGGGTTCTGTCTTAGGGAACCGTGACAAAAGGCACAGTCAACTTAGTGTATGTAAACTTCTGACCCACTGCAATTGTGATACAGTGAATTATAAGTGAAATAATCTGTCTGTAAACAATTGTTGGAAAAATTACTTGTGTCATGCACAAAGTAGATGTCCTAACCGACTTGCCAAAACTATAGTTTGTTAACAAGGAATTTGTGGAGTGGTTGAAAAACAAGTTTTAATGACTCCAACCTAAGTATATGTAAACTTCCAACTTCAACTGTATGTTATCAGGAAAATTATAATTTGGTTGTGTTTATGAAGGTCTTGGGTAACATTAAAATACTAAAACAAATATTTCAAAGAACACAATAGCATTCCCATTAGTTTATGCTACTGTAGGTGACCTGCTGTGTGGAGTGCAAAGGAACCAAGGTTATTCTTGGAAAAAGTGATATTTTGAAATAGAGTTAATCTCTTACATTTTTTGAGTTATTTGACAAAGGTAAGTGTTTTGGGAACATCAGAATCTGCTCTTTATGATACTTTATAGAAATCAAAATGTCTTACCTGCATGTGACTGTAGGAGGATTTGAAAAAGTCACTTTATGGCTCTCCGGGGGAAAAACTGTTTATAGCACAAATTCTGTTCATGATATCGAAATTCTAACAACATACGTGTGTTAAATAGACTTATTTATGCTTGACTTAAAAAATTGCAGAGATATTTCAATTTCAAATTCATATGCAAGTCAAAATGACTGCCTCGGAGCTTCTAGTGTTAAAGGTGTGCATCTCTATGCATCAAAACCAATTTTATAACGAGGCCCATTGTTTTAGCACTAGTGATAGCATACAGCATAATGTTGAACCAAATTGACCCCTCCTGGATCCAAATGAAAGGGAGTTCTTCAACGTGGGATTGGGTCCTCACGGTCCCCATTTTAATCTGCGCTTGTTGTTGCTGCTTGCAGCTCGTACCCTCTTTTTTTAAGAACACTTGCGGGGGAGGAGAGCACGGCCCAAAATGATGTGCGTAGCGGGGGCTGTAGTGTTGTTCCAGCACCGGGGCTGCATGTCGCCTGGGAGAGATGCATTTTTCATTACTCCACTGCTAATAAAAGCTACTGCGAGAGTTGGGTCTCCCAGGGATGTGCCCTCCATACAAAACACATGGAAAGGGGGAGGAGAGAAGGAGAAGAAGAAGGGAAGAGAGGAGAAATACTCTCAGAGCAGAACGCAAAAACATTCCTTTATTACCCTTTTTTAACTTTAAAGTTCAACTTATTTCAACAAATGTAAAAAATGTAGCCTACTAATTCGAAAGATCTGATACGTACACACACACACAGCTGTTTTTGATCAGGCCGGTTCGTAATGAGCAACCAAATAGATAACAGACCACTCAAGTATCTCTTGCTTCCATGTCTCCAACCACAAATGTATTCATCCTAAACCTGCAATTACAACTAACTGAGGCTACCCTTGAAAATTAAAAATTAAAGTGAAAGTGAAATAAACTTTATTTTTGAGGGTCACAACCCAAACAGCCTAGCACAAAAGAGAACAACAAAAGCTTTGTTGTGGCCAAAAGAAGATCCTATACCAGTCTGAAGGAATATCCTCGCTATAAAGGAAACCTTTCACGGAGCCTTGTGCCGCAAACACAATGTCAACGCTGAGTCACCTGAACAGCCAAAGAGGCTCAGAGCCATATCACATCACATATTGATTTATGCGTTTCAAAGCGGGAGCTAACAAGCTTTGAGGCCAACTAAGAAAACATCCTCACAATGTTCATAAAAAGCTAAAAGAGCGGTGGCATAAACAGCTCAAATAGTTGTGTGTGTGTGTAAGCTGCTTGTCTGTCTGTGTGTACGTGTCTACTTTCAAAAGACATCAGTGAATCACTTACCCACTGCTTCATGATGCGACGACACTGAAAATCAGTGCACATGCCTATTACCTGTACCTCTCTCCCTCCCTCTCTTTTCTCGCTCTCTCCCTCGCACTCTCCCTCCGTATGCTCCCTCTCTCTGTGAATGCTCCCCCCTCCCAGATGGTGTCTGACAGAAAGGACTTGCATGTCTGTCATCAGTCAGGAGTAGTGACAGCCTCGTCACCAGCCCTGTCACACTTGCTGTTTGTCAGGTCACCGGGAGCTGCCACTGAGCCTCCCTGTCACCCATACCGCTAGACACCATACTGCACACCAGGAGACATGCCTTGCAGGCAGGCGAAGACGCTCTCAAGCAGGGCCGTGCACAGACCTTTTGGGGGGAATGTGCTTCAAATAAAAAAAAAAAAAGGGGCACCACCCAAAAACAATCCCTGCAACCGCGGTCACAGAGCCATTGAGCAAGGGGAAAGCAGGACAATTGGATGAGTAAAGTATTTTGCCAAACTGTTTTGAACTTGAATAAATGCTGCTGCAGTCGCGGTCGCCATTGTCACACTACTACAACACACGCTAGCTAGCATTGTCACACTACTACAACACAAGCTAGCTAACGTTACTAGCGTTAGCGTGGGAAAACTACTGCTTGCGCCACTGATTATTTTCTCTTGCGCTCTCAGTAGTGATGTGTCCAGGCCTTCAAGAAAATGGTCCCACCCATTGCAAGTCAAAATGCGATTGGCTCATTCCAATCTCACTCCAAAATTCTGCTCTAGTAGAGCTCGCCAGTTTATAGTCCTAAAACCCGGAAATTAGCTACCTCTGGTTCGTTCAGCCATCCCAATGAGAAAAAATTAATGGCCAAAAAATAATAAACACTGAAAATAAGGGTTAAGGTTAACATAGGCTTAGATCTTATAAGCTTTGTTCTATGAGATAATAGCAGTCAGTTTGACCTTTATGAATTATGAAGCCTTTGTGCTTTGTGTTTTTTAAATTACATAAATTATTCAAAATGTACATAAAGTGAAGTTAGCTGATGAAGATTATCTCATAGAACAAAACGTATAAGATCTCCTAAACCTGTGTTTACCACAGACCTTATTTTTTGTAGTTTATCCAAAAATGCCACTCATTTTCTCCATAGACTTTGTCCAACGAACCATGGTGGACTTAGTGCCTACAAAAAGATGCCATTACTATTTCTCTCTATACAACACAAACTGAAGAGATGAAATCAAAAGATCATAAAAATTATTGTAAAGATTAAAAAACCTAGAAGGCCCTCATGGTTCCGCACTGTAGGCAACAACACTTCCTCCACGCTGACCCTCAACACGGGGGCCCCTCAGGGGTGTGTGCTTCGTCCCCTCCTGTACTCCCTGTTCACCCATGACTGGTGGCCACGCACGACTCCAACACCATCATCAAGTTTGCTGACAACACAACGGTGATAGGCCTGATCACCGACGGTGATGAGACAGCCTATAGGGAGGAGGTCAGAGACTTAGCAGTGTGGTGCCAGGACAACAACCTCTCCCTCAACATCAGTAATACCAAGGAGCTGATCATGGACTAAAGGAGAAAGAGGGGAGCGCATGCCCCCATCCACATGGAGCGGGTCAAGAGCTTCAAGTTCCTTGGCGTCCACATCACTAAGGATTAACATGGTCCACACACACCCGCTACAGCATCTTGACTGGCTGGCATCACCGCTTGGTATGGCAAATGCACCGCCCTTGACCGCAAAGCGCTACAGAGGGTGGTGTGGACAGCCCAATATATCACTGGAGCTGAGCTCCCTGCCATCCAGCACCTCTATATCAGGTGATGTCAGAGGAAGGCCCGACCATTTCCAGCCACACAAGCCATAGACTGTTCATTCTACTACTGTCCGGCAAACGGTACCGGAGCATCGGCTCTCAGACCAACAGGCTCCGAGACAGCTTCTATCCCCAAGCCATAAGACTGCTAAATAGCCAGACTGCTAAATAGTCAATTAATAGTACCCAAAATATCTGCACTGACAATCTTGCACTGACCCTACACACACTCACTAGACTATACATACACACACACCACATATACACTCACTCACACACACACACTACATTGACACTCCCACACAAAACCCACACACTTTCACAAACACTACATACACAGACACACACATAACACACGCACGCATACCGACACAAGACAAACACACATACTTATACAAACACCCTTTTACACTTGCTGCTCATTTGCTGCTGCGACTCTGTTCTTTATTTTACTCTTATTATTATCTATCCTGATGCCTAGTCACTTTATTACCCTGCCTTCATGTACATACAATGCCTTCAGAAAGTATTCATACCCCTTGACTTTTTCCACATTTTGTTGTGTTACAGCCTGAATTCAAAATTGATTACATATTCATTTTTTCTCACCCATCTACACACAATATACCCCATAATGACAAAGTGAAAATATGTTTTTAGAAATGTGTGCAAATTTATTGTAAATTAAATACAGAAATATCTCATTTACATAAGTATTCACACTCCTGAGTCAATACATGTTAAAATCACCTTAGGCAGCGATTACAGCTATGAGTCTTTTTGGGTAAGTCTCTAAGAGCTTTGCACACCTCGATTGTAAAATTCTTCAAGCTCTATCAAGTTGGTTGTTGATCATTGCTAGACAGCCATTCCTGCGTTGTCGTTGTCCTGTTGGAAGGTGAACCTTCACCCCAGTCTGAGGTCCTGAGAGCTCTGGAGCAGGTTTTCATCAAGGATCTCTCTGTACTTTGCTGCGTTCATCTTTCCCTCGATCCTGACTAGTCTCCCTGCTGCTGAAAAATATCCCCACAGCATGATGCCGCCACCACCATGCTTCACCGTAGGGATGGTGCTAGGGTTTCCTCCAGATGTGACGCTTGGCATTCAGGCCAAAGAGTTCAATCTTGGTTTCATCAGACCAGATAATCTTGTTTCTCATGGTCTGAGTCCTTAGGTGCTTTTTGGCAAACTCCAAGCGGGCTGTCATGTGCCTTTTACTGAGGAGTGGCTTTCCTCTGGCCACTCTACCATAAAGGCCTGATTGGTGGAGTGCTGCAGAGATGGTTGTCCTTCTGGAAGGTTCTCCCATCTCCACAGAGGAACTCTGGAGCTCCTTCAGAGTGACCATCGGGTTCTTGGTCACCTCCCTGACCAAGACACCTCCCTGTTTGAAATTCACTGCTCGACTGAGGGACCTTAAAGAGATTTGTATGTGTGGGGTACAGAGATTAAGTAGTCATTCAAAAATCATATTAAACACTATTATTGCACACAGAGTGAGTCCATGCAATGTATTATGTGACTTGTTAAGCACATTTTTACACCTGAACTTATTTAGGCTTGCCATAACAAAGGGGCTTGAATACTTACTGACTTGAGACATTTCAGCTTTCATTTTTTATTCACATGTAAAAAAATAATCTAAAAACATCATTCCACTTTGAAATTATGGGGTATTGTGTGTAGGCCAGTGACAAAAAATCCATTTTAAAACAGGCTGTAATACAACAAAATGTGGAAAAAGTCAAGAGGTGTGAATACTTTCTGAAGGCACTGTGTCTACCTCAAATACCTTGTACCTCTGCACATTGATCTGGTACTCCCTGTACAGTGGGGAAAAAAAGTATTTAGTCAGCCACCAATTGTGCAAGTTCTCCCACTTAAAAAGATGAGAGAGGCCTGTAATTTTCATCATAGGTACACGTCAACTATGACAGACAAATTGAGATTTTCTTTCTCCAGAAAATCACATAGTAGGATTTTTAATGCATTTATTTGCAAATTATGGTGGAAAATAAGTATTTGGTCACCTACAAACGAGCAAGATTTCTGTCTCTCACAGACCTGTAACTTCTTCTTTAAGAGGCTCCTCTGTCCTCCACTCGTTACCTGTATTAATGGCACCTGTTTGAACTTGTTATCAGTATAAAAGACACCTGTCCACAACCTCAAACAGTCACACTCCAAACTCCACTATGGCCAAGACCAAAGAGCTGTCAATGGACACCAGAAACAAAATTGTAGACCTGCACCAGGCTGGGAAGACTGAATCTGCAATAGGTCCAATAGCTTGGTTTAAAGAAATCAACTGTGGGAGCAATTATTAGGAAATGGAAGACATACAAGACCACTGATAATCTCCCTCGATCTGGGGCTCCACGCAAGATCTCACCCCGTGGGGTCAAAATGATCACAAGCAAAAATCCCAGAACCACACGGGGGGACCTAGTGAATGACCTGCAGAGAGCTGGGACCAAAGTAACAAAGCCTACCATCAGTAACACACTACGCCGCCAGGGACTCAAATCCTGCAGTGCCAGACGTGTCCCCCTGCTTAAGCCAGTACATGTCCAGGCCCGTCTGAAGTTTGCTAGAGTGCATTTGGATGATCCAGAAGAGGATTGGGAGAATGTCATATGGTCAGATGAAACCAAAATAGAACTTTTTGGTAAAAACTCAACTCGTCGTGTTTGGAGGACAAAGAATGCTGAGTTGCATCCAAAGAACACCATACCTACTGTGAAGCATGGGGGTGGAAACATCATGCTTTGGGGCTGTTTTTCTGCAAAGGGACCAGGACGACTGATCCGTGTAAAGGAAAGAATGAATGGGGCCATGTATCGTGAGATTTTGAGTGAAAACCTCCTTCCATCAGCAAGGGCATTGAAGATGAAACGTGGCTGGGTCTTTCAGCATGACAATGATCCCAAACACACCGCCCGGGCAACGAAGGAGTGGCTTCGTAAGAAGCATTTCAAGGTCCTGGAGTGGCCTAGCCAGTCTCCAGATCTCAACCCCATAGAAAATCTTTGGAGGGAATTGAAAGTCCGTGTTGCCCAGCGACAGCCCCAAAACATCACTGCTCTAGGAGATCTGCATGGAGGAATGGGCCAAAATACCAGCAACAGTGTGTGAAAACCTTGTGAAGACTTACAGAAAACGTTTGACCTGTGTCATTGCCAACAAAGGGTATATAACAAAGTATTGAGAAACTTTTGTTATTGACCAAATACTTATTTTCCACCATAATTTGCAAATACATTCATTAAAAATCCTACAATGTGATTTTCTGGATTTTATTTCCTCATTTTGTCTGTCATAGTTGACGTGTACCTATGATGAAAATTACAGGCCTCTCTTATCTTTTTAAGTGGGAGAACTTGCACAATTGGTGGCTGACTAAATACTTTTTTCCCCCACTATATAGCTCCATTCTTGTGTATTATATTCCTCGTCTTACTATTTTATTCATATTTTTAAACTCTGCATCATTGGGAAGGGCTCGTGCACAAGCATTTCACGGTAAAGTATACACCAGTTGTATTCGGCGCATGTGACAAATAAAATTGGATTTGATTTGACTACAACCATAAAAGGTGATGCATTCTCTACCAATAGATGCCCTTCTTTGCGAGGCTTTGGAAAACCTCCCTGGTCTTTGTGGTTGAATCTGTGTTTGAAATTCACTGCTCGACTGAGAGACCTTAAAGATAATTGTATATGTGGAGTACAGAGATGAAGTAGTCATTAAAAAATCATGTTAAACACTATTATTGTTTAACATGAACGATGATGCATGCCATAAACGGTGATGCATTTTCAAAACACAAGATAAGCTATAGAAATAAACAGCGTTTTACACCTGCATTTGGAGCTGCAAGTCATTCATGTTAGCAGCCAATATACACTAGGGATATATCATGTCACTTCTCTGGAGTCAAGAGCAAGACAAATCATACAAATCAAATTTTATTTGTCACGTGCCGAATACAACAGGTGTAGACTTTATCGTGAAATGCTTACTTACAAGCCCTTTCCCAACAATGCAGATTTAAAAAGAAAGAAAAATTTGAAAAATAAAAAAAGGAAATAGTAAAAAAATAAAATAACAATAACGAGGCTATATACAAGGATTACCGTACCGAGTCAATTTGCTGGGGTACAAGGTAGCTGAGGTAATATGTACATGTAAAAGTGTACTATGCAGTCAGGATTGATAATAAACAGAGTAGCAGCAGCGTATGAAAGTGTATCTATGTGTGACTGTGTGTGTGGCGTCAATATGCATGTGCATAGACGCGACCAGAAGTCCCCACAAGAATATTAAATGAACAAAAATTTGACCAACTGGGGACATTTTGTTGAATGCTATTTCTAAGGGGTTTAGGGTTAAGGTTAGAATTAGTGTTAGAATTAGGTTTAGGGTTAGGAGCTAGGGTTAGTTTTAGGGTTATGGTTAGGAGCTAGGGATAGGTTTAGGTTTAGGGTTAAGGTTAGGTTAAGGTTAGGTTTAGGGGTTAGGGAAAATAGGATTTTGAATGGGACTGAATTGTGTGTCCCCACAAGGTGAGTTATACAAGACTGTGTGTGTGTGTGTGTGTTGGACTGTCAGTGTAGTATGTGTGAGTGTGTGGGTAGAGCCCAGTGAGTGTGTGGGTAGAGTCCAGTGAGTGTGTGGGTAGAGTCCAGTGAGTGTGTGGGTAGAGTCCAGTGAGTGTGTGGGTAGAGTCCAGTGAGTGTGTGGGTAGAGTCCAGTATGCATAGAGCAATAGCGGAGGTTGCAGGATCGGATAGAAAGCACTTTCTGTCTGCACCATCACTTAGGAGGGAAGCCTGCCTGCAGAGTGCTCGTTGCCAGCCCCAGTAGCCCTGTTCTTCCTCACAAATATCGTAATACATTTGCCAAAATATGTTACATCTTCATCCCATAATATTGAAGGCAGTACGGTGTTACAGCTGCCTATCTTTCAACATACAGTACAGCCAGTAGCCAGCCAAACTAGGCCTAACTGAAATCTGAAAATGATTAAACAAATCGACAGGTAGCCTAATGTTCTGGCAATGTTGTCAGTAGTAGATTGCTAAACTATATTTTATATGGATGATAAATGTAAGCATACATGAGAGATTGGCAGGCAAAACTGGAGGAAATGAAAAGTTCACTAATCTGGATATGCGCACATGACTTTGCGCACCAATGCTGATGGTTGATCATTGGTCAACAATCAAGACAAAACACATGTTATGTTCTAAAGCATGGATGATATAAATGTTCACAAAGTCTGCTGCCTCAGTTTTTATGATGGCAATTTGCATATACTCCAGAATGTTATGAAGAGTGATCAGATAATAATATAATAATAATAATATGCCATTTAGCAGACGCTTTTATCCAAAGCGACTTACAGTCATGCGTGCATACATTCTTTTTGTGTATGGGTGGTCCCGGGGATCGAACCCACTACCTTGGCGTTACAAGCGCCGTGCTCTACCAGCTGATTAATTGCAATTAATTGCAAAGTCCCTCTTTGCCATGAAAATGAACTTAATCCCAAAAAAACATTTCCACTGCATTTCAGCCCTGCCACAAAATGACCAGCTGACATCATGTCAGTGATTCTCTCGTTAACACAGGTGAGAGTGTTGACGAGGACAAGGCTGGAGATCACTCTGTCATGCTGAAAGGAGGGTGGTGCTTGAAATCATTGTTCTTCCTCTGTTAACCATGGTTACCTGCAAGAAACACGTGCCGTCAACATTGTTTGCACAAAAAGGGCTTCACAGGCAAGGATATTGCTGCTAGTAAGATTGCACCTAAATCAACCATTTATCGGATCATCAAGAATTTCAAGGAGAGAGGTTCAATTGTTGTGAAGAAGGCTTCAGGGCGCCCAAGAAAGTCCAGCAAGCGCCAGGACCGTCTCCTAAAGTTGATTCAGCTGCGGGATCGGGGCACCACCAGTGCAGAGCTTGCTCAGGAATGGCAGCAGGTAGGTGTGAGAGCATCTGCACAGGGATTGGACTGCAAAAGGTACAGGGATTGGACTGCTGAGGACTGGGGTAAAGTCCTTTTCTCTGATGAATCCCCTTTCCGATCGTTTGGGGCATCCGGAAAAAAAGCTTGTCCGGAGAAGACAAGGTGAGCACTACCATCAGTCCTGTGTCATGCCAACAGTAAAGCATCCTGAGACCATTCATGTGTGGGGTTGCTTCTCAGCCAAGGGAGTGGGCTCACTCACAATTGTGCCTAAGAACATAGCCATGAATAAAGAATGGTACCAACACATCCTCCGAGAGCAACTTCTCCCAACCATCCAAGAACAGTTTGGTGACGAGCAATGCCTTTTCCAGCATGATGGAGCACCTTGCCATAAGGCAAAAGTGATAACTAAGTGGCTCGGGGAACAAAACATCGTTATTTTGGGTCCATGGCCAGGAAACTCCCCAGACCTTAATCCCATTGAGAACTTGTGGTCAATCCTCAAGAGGCGGGTGGACTAACAAAAACCCACAAATTCTGACAAACTCCAAGCATTGATTATGCAAGAATGGGCTGCCATCAGTCAGGATGTGGCCCAGAAGTTAATTGACAGCATGCCAGGGCGGATTGCAGAGGTCTTGAAAAAGAAAGGTCAACACTGCAAATATTGACTCGTTGCATAAACTTAATGTAATTGTAAATAAAAGCCTTTGACACTTATGGAATGCTTGTAATTATACTTCAGTATACCATAGTAACATCTGACAAAAATATCTAAAAACACTGAAGCAGCAAACTTTGTGAAGACCAATACTTGTGTCATTCTCAAAACTTTTGACCACGACTGTACACAGAACACCTTCCTAATATTGAGTTGCACCCCCTTTTGCCCTCAGAACAGCCTAAATTCGTCAGGGCATGGACTGTACCGGGGCAGGGCAGAAATTTGACAAACTGAATTGTTGGAAAGGTGGCATCCTATGGTGTCACATTGAAAGTTACTGAGCTCTTCAGTAAGGCCATTCTACTGCTAATGTTTGTCTATGGAGATTGCATGGTTGTGTGCTAGATTTTATACACCTGTCAGCAACGGGTGTGGCTAAAATAGCCGAATCCATTAATTTGAAGGGATGTCCACATACATTTGGCCATGTAGTGTATATGCACACACACACGAAATGAAACCCATATAATGAAACATACACCCAGGCCCACATCATGCACATGCTTTTAAGCACGCACATAGATGAATTCATAATAATACCTTTCATCATTTGTTAACTTTGATCGTGTTACCATTTACCTCGAACTGACTGACTGATGTCTGTGCATGCACTATATGACATCTCAAGGTAGCTACAAGAAAAATCAGCGCTTCAGGGAAGGCTACAAGGCCCTCCCCCGTCCTCCTTTCAGCAAATCAGATCACGCCTCCATCTGCTCCTCCCCACCTATAGGCAGAAACTTAAACAGGAAGCTCCCGTGGTAAGGACTGTTCAACATTGGTCTGACCAATCAGAATCTATGCTTCAAGATTGTTTTGATCATGTGGTCTGGGAAATGTTCCGGGTCGCTTTTGAGAATAGTATCGACGTTTACACTGACTCAGTGACTGGGTTTATCAGGAAGTGCATAGAGGATGTTATTCCCACTGTGACGATGATAACTTATCCAAACAAAAACCGTGGATAGATGGCAGCATTCGCGCAAAACTGAAAGCGCCAACCACCACATTTAACCATGGCAAGGTGATTGGTAACATGGACATGTACAAACAGACCAGCTACGACCTGGATGACCCAATCGCCATTGCACAGCACACTGCCCTATCCCACCTGGACAAATAAATACCTATGTAAGAATGCTGTTCATCAACTACAACAGCCTTCAATACCCTACTGCCCTCCAAGCTCAACACTATGCTCAGGGCCCTGGGTCTGAAACCCTCCCTGTGCAACTGGGTTCTGGACTTCCTGACGGGCCGACCCCATGTGGTGAAGATAGGCAACAACACCACCCATGACTGCGTGGCCACGCACGTCTCCAACTCAATCATCAAGTCTACTGACAACACTACAGTGGTAGGCCTGATTACCAACAACAATGAGACAGCCTACAGAGAGGAGGTGAGAGCTCTGGCGGAGTGGGGCCAAGAAAACAACCTGTCCCTCAATGTCAACAGAACGACGGAGCTAATCGAGCAGAGAGAGCATGCCCCCATCCACATCGACAGGAGAGGGTCAGTGGAGAGGGTCAAAAGCGTCAAGTTCTTCGGCGTGCACGACACTGCCAACCTGCAATGGTCCCTTCATACAGACAGCTCTTCAACCTTCAAAAAATGAAAAGCTGACATTTCTTGAGTCAATAAGTATTCAACCCCTTTGTTATGGCAAGCCTAAATAAGTTCAGGAGAAAAATATGTGCTTAACAAGTCACATTATACAGTGGGGAAAAAAAGTATTTTAGTCAGCCACCAATTGTGCAAGTTCTCCCACTTAAAAAGATGAGAGAGGCCTGTAATTTTCATCATAGGTACACGTCAACTATGACAGACAAAATGAGAAAAGAAAATCCAGAAGATCACATTGTAGGATTTTTTAATGAATGTATTTGCAAATTATGGTGGAAAATAATTATTTGGTCAATAACAAAAGTTTCTCAATACTTTGTTATATACCCTTTGTTGGCAATGACACAGGTCAAACGTTTTCTGTAAGTCTTCACAAGGTTTTCACACACTGTTGCTGGTATTTTGGCCCATTCCTCCATGTAGATCTCCTCTAGAGCAGTGATGTTTTGGGGCTGTCGCTGGGCAACACAGACTTTCAACTCCCTCCAAAGATTTTCTATGGGGTTGAGATCTGGAGACTGACTAGGCCACTCCAGGACCTTGAAATGCTTCTTACGAAGCCACTCCTTCGTTGCCCGGGCGGTGTGTTTGGGATCATTGTCATGCTGAAAGACCCAGCCACGTTTCATCTTCAATGCCCTTGCTGATGGAAGGAGGTTTTCACTCAAAATCTCACGATACATGGCCCCATTCATTCTTTCCTTTACACGGATCAGTCGTCCTGGTCCCTTTGCAGAAAAACAGACCCAAAGCATGATGTTTCCACCCCCCATGCTTCACAGTAGGTATGGTGTTCTTTGGATGCAACTCAGCATTCTTTGTCCTCCAAACACGACGAGTTGAGTTTTTACCAAAAAGTTATATTTTGGTTTCATCTGACCATATGACATTCTCCCAATCCTCTTCTGGATCATCCAAATGCACTCTAGCAAACTTCAGACGGGCCTGGACATGTACTGGCTTAAGCAGGGGGACACGTCTGGCACTGCAGGATTTGAGTCCCTGGCGGCGTAGTGTGTTACTGATGGTAGGCTTTGTTACTTTGGTCCCAGCTCTCTGCAGGTCATTCACTAAGTCCCCCCGTGTGGTTCTGGGATTTTTGCTCACCGTTCTTGTGATCATTTTGACCCCACGGGGTGAGATCTTGCGTGGAGCCCCAGATCGAGGGGAGATTATCAGTGGTCTTGTATGTCTTCCATTTCCTAATAATTGCTCCCACAGTTGATTTCTTCAAACCAAGCTGCTTACCTATTGCAGATTCAGTCTTCCCAGCCTGGTGCAGGTCTACAATTTTGTTTCTGGTGTCCTTTGACAGCTCTTTGGTCTTGGCCATAGTGGAGTTTGGAGTGTGACTGTTTGAGGTTGTGGACAGGTGTCTTTTATACTGATAACAAGTTCAAACAGGTGCCATTAATAAAGGTAACGAGTGGAGGACAGAGGAGCCTCTTAAAGAAGAAGTTACAGGTCTGTGAGAGCCAGAAATCTTGTTTGTAGGTGACCAAATACTTATTTTCCACCATAATTTGCAAATAAATTCATTAAAAATCCTACAATGTGATTTTCTGGATTTTTTTCTCTCAATTTGTCTGTCATAGTTGACGTGTACCTATGATGAAAATTACAGGCCTCTCTCATCTTTTTAAGTGGGAAAACTTGCACAATTGGTGGCTGACTAAATACTTTTTTTCCCCACTGTAAGTTGCATGGACTCACTCTGTGTGCAATAATAGTGTTTAACATGATTTTTGAATGACTACCTCATCTCTGTACCACACACATACAATTATCTGTAAGGTCCCTCAGTCGAGCAGTGAATTTCCAACGCAGATTCAACCACAAAGACCAGGGAGGTTTTCCAATGCCTCGCAAAAAGGGCATCTATTGGTAGAGAATGCATCACCTTTTATGGTTGTAATCAAATTTACATTTAAATTTTACATCAAATCAAATTATTGGTAGATGGGATTTTTTTTTTTAAGCAGACATTGAATATCTCTTTGAGCATATCAATTACACTTTGGATGGTGTATCAATACAACCAGTCTCTACAAAGATACAGGTGTCCTTCCTAACTCAGTTGCAAGGGAAACCGCTCAGGGATTTCACCATGAGACCAACGGTGACTTTAAAACAGTTACAGAGTTTAACACTAGAACCACCTGGCCTTTGAGCATATAAGTACCCGCTAGAGAACGTTGCCGGGCATTTTCTTTAGCATATGCATCAGATGCATATCAACCTGCAAGGTGCGCAAACATACTTCATAAATAAAAGCTTGATAAATAGTGCCTAAACCATTATAAAGGATTAGTTGCATTAAGTAATATTCTTGGAAATATATACATAAAAAAAAATATATATTTTTATAATTCTACAAAGTCTTAGAAAAAACGTAGGCCTATAGCCTATTTTCGTTTCCCTTACAATAAAAACATTACAGTGTAATCCACTTGATCAACTTTATTTGTAGATTTCGATTAGTAATAGAATTATAGCAATGAATAAAGTCCAGTTACAGCTTCTTTTGACAAAGTAGAAAGGAAAAATATAATAATAATAATAATAATAATATAACCAGCCAGGTGCGCAGGTGAAATGATTTGCTGTATTCCTAAACAAAAGCACCAGTGCATGAACAATTGTAAAGGATTAATTGCATAAAGAAATATTCGTAGAAATATATTCATGACAAGATATAAAAACAGTCATTAGTTGATTGTATCGGACGCGCCTTTACACATGAATCAATCGCGTCCTCTCTTTATGCTTTGGGTCCACAGTCAGCACACAGCTTCTGGGATTTGTGTGAGCAAGCCCCACAAACAAATCGGTTGCACTGCACACAGTTTTCATGGGCCTTGTTTCGTGTGCACCTGCCGAATTGACATTGTGTCTTCTTTTTTTCCGAGTGGGAGCTGTGGTGCTTGGGGAAGAGGGAGAGCAGGACCTTCTGCCTTGGTGGCCTGCGTGGCGGCTGTAGCTTCTTTCTTGGCGTTCATGTCTGCCAGGGAAATTTATGTGAAGAAGTTGTCCATGGTCACATTTCTGACTTTGCACATGTAAGACTCCACGAGTCTCAAAACCACAGTGTCAGACAGTCGCTCACCCGCTGGCCTGGTTTAATCTTTTTCCAGATATGGAAAGCCATTGAGCAAGTACTTGGTTTCGACATCGGCGGCTAATCAAAACTTAACTGAAGTCGCATGTACCATTATCAGTTTCAATCTGGTTTCTATCGCCCATTCATCCATTGACGACAGAATAGCATATTCTAATTTTATTATGTTACTCGTTTTTGCTTAGTAGCCAGAGCAATGTTGCCGCGCGAGGGGTCATGTGCTGAATGCATGTCCAGCACGGATATTCTTGGAAAAAGTGACATTTGGAAATAGAGCTGCACCTCTTGAATTTTTGGAGTTATTTGACACAGGTAAGTGGCATAGAAATGGCAGAATATGCTCTTTCAGATACTACACTACCGGTCAAAAGTTTTAGAACATGTGATGAGGTGTGAATGAAGGAGTCAGGCGCAGGAGGTAAAACACCGAAGTCCAGAGTTTATTCCGTTGACATAAATAAAACGCAGCCAGCGTCAATACGAAACTAACACAAGGGAAATATTCCACCTTGGTAATAACAAATGGAAGAGTAGCTCAACCGAGCTACTCGCTCTCACAATGAAACAATCACTCACAAAGACAAGGGGAACACATATTATACACATACTAATTAGGGGAATGAGCACCAGGTGTGTGTGATTGACAAGACAGGACATGACAAGTGGAGTGATAAGAATGGGATCGGCAGTAGCTAGTAAGCCGGTGACGACGAACGCTGAAACCTGCCCGAACAAGGAGGGGAGGCAGCCTCGGCGGAAGTCGTGACAGTACCCCCCCTTGACGCGCGGCTCCACGAGTGCGCTGACCCCAGCCTTGGGGACGGCCAGGAGGACGCGGAGCAGGCGTGTCGGATGGCGACGGTGGAAATCCCTCAACAGGGAGGGATCGAGGATGTCCCTCCATGGGACCCAGCACCGTTCCTCTGGACCGTACCCCTCCCACTCCACGAGATACTGAAGGCCCCCCACACGACGCCTCGAATCCAGTATGGAACAGGCCGAGTACGCCGGGGCCCCCTCGATGTCCAGAGGAGGTGGAGGAACCTCCCGCACCTCAGACTCCTGGAGCGGACCAGCTACAACCGGCCTGAGGAGAGACACATGAAACGAGGGGTTAATACGGTAATCAGGGGGAGTAACAACCTGTATGTAACCTCGTTTATCCTCCTCAGGACTTAAACGGCCCCACAAACTGTGGGCTCAGTTTGCGGCAGGGCAGCCGGAGGGGTAGATTCCAGGTCGAGAGCCAGACCCGATCCCCCGGTATGAAAACCGGGGCCTCCCTGCGGTGGCGGTCAGCATTCGCCTTCTGACGACGCGCTGGAGGCGAACGTGGGCAGTGTCCCAAGTCTCCTCCGCGCGCTGAAACCAGTCATCCACCGCAGGAGCCTCGGTCTGGCTCTGGTGCCACGGTGCCAGGACCGGTTAGTAACCCAAAACACATTGGAAGGGTGTTAGGTTAGTGGAGGAGTGGCGGCGAGAGTTCTGAGCGTGTTCTGCACCATGGCAAGAACACCGACCACTCCCCCGGCCGGTCCTGACAGTAGGTCCGCAGGAATCTACCCACATCTTGATTCACCCTTTCCACCTGTCCATTACTCTCGGGGTGAAATCCAGAGGTCAGGCTGACCGAGACCCCCAGATGTTCCATGAACGCCTTCCAGACTCTAGACGTGAACTGGGGACCTCGGTCGAACACTATATCCTCTGGTACCCCGTAGGAAGACGTGAGTAAACAGAGCCTCCACAGTTTGTAGGGCCGTGGGGAGACCGGGCAGAGGAAGAAGGCGGCAGGACTTCGAAAAGCGATCCACAACGACCAGGATAGTGGTGTTACCTTGGGAGAGGGGAAGATCAGTAAGAAAATCAATACTAAAAAGGTGAGACCATGGTCGTTGTGGAACTTGTAAAGGTTGTAGCTTACCTGCTGGGAGGTGCCTAGGTGCCTTACTCTGGGCGCACACTGAGCAGGAGGAAACATACACCCTCACGTCCTTAGCCAAGGTAGGCCACCAGTACTTCTCGGTCAGGCAGCGCATTGTACGACCAATACCTGGATGACCAGAGGAGGGTGTCGTGTGTGCCCAGTAGATCAGACGATCACGGATAAGCGCAGGCACGTACTGCAGCACAGCTGGACACTGCGGTGGAGATGGATCTGTGCGTAATGCCTGCGCTATATCCGCGTCCATCGCCCATACTACCGGTGCCACAATGCATGAGGCCGGGAGTATGGGGGTGTTGTCTCTGGGCCTCTCCTCTGTGTCATACAGCCGAGACAGTGCATCTGCCATCACGTTCTTCGTACCCGGATATGAGTGTGTGAAATCAAACCAGGTAAAGAAGAGGGCCCCCTGGCCTGGCGAGGATTCAGCCTCCTCGCTACCCGAATATACTCCATGTTACGGTGGTCTGTCCAGACGAGGAAAGGGTGTTTCGCCCCTTCGAGCCAATGCCTCCACACCGTCAAAGCTCGGACAACAGCCAGCAGCTCCCGATCACCAACGCCGTAGTTCTGCTCCGCCGTGCTGAGCTTCTTCGAAAAGAAGGCACGGGGGCGGAGCTTGGGTGGCGTGCCCGAGCGTTGGGATAAGAAAGCGCCTATCCCTACCTCGGACGCATCCACCTCCACTATGAACGGTAGTGGTGAATCGGGGTGAGCCAGTACCGGGGCTGAGGTGAACAGACCCCGCAATCTACTGAAAGCCAAATCAGCCTCAGCAGACCAGCGGAGCCGGGACGGCCCACCCTTCAACAAGGAGGTAATGGGAGCTGCGACCTTGCCAAAACCCCGAATAAACCTCTGATAGTAGTTAGCAAAGCCAAGGAAGGGCTGCACCTCCTTCACCGTGGTTGGAGTCGGCCAATTACGCACGGCTGAAATGCGATCTCCCTCCATCTCCACACCTGTGGTAGTAATGCGGTATCCGAGGAAGGAGATTGACTGCTGGAAAAACTCACACTTCTCTGCCTTGGCATAATGATCATTCTCCAGCAGTCAGACCAGTACCTTGCGAACCAGGGACACATGCTCGGCGCGCGTAGCAGAATACACCAGGATGTCATCGATGTAGACCACCACACCGCGACCAAGCATGTCCCGAAACACCTTGTTCACAAAGGACTGGAAAGCGGATGGAACATTCATCAAACTGTAGGGCATCACCAGGTATTCATAATGCCCCGAGGTTGTGCTGAATGCGGTTTTCCACTCATCCCCTTCCCGAATACGCACCAGGTTGTAGGCACTCCTGAGGTCTAATTTGGTGAAAAAACGGGCCCCATGCATTGACTCAATCACTGAAGGAATGAGGGGAAGAGGATAACTAAATTGTACAGTCACCTTCTTCAGTGGTCGATAATCAATGCACGGGCGTAAACCGCCATCTTTCTTCTTCACAAAGAAGAAACTTGAGGAAGCAGGTGAAGTGGAGGGACGTATATACCCCTGGCGCAGAGACTCGGTGACGTATGTTTCCATAGCCTCCATTTCAGCCTGCGACAGGGGTTACACATGACTCCTGGGAGGTACAGCGTCTACCCAAAGGTTTATCGCACAATCCCCCTCCCGATGAGGTGGTAAATTTAGTCCCTTGCGTCTTGGAAAACTCGAGCGCCAGATCATGGTATTCGGGGGGAATGCGCACGGTGGGGGTACCGTCTGGACTTTCCACCGTGGTCGCACCAACGGAAACACCTAGACACCTACCCAGACACACGACCACCCCGTAAGAACCCTCTGCGGCCATGAAAAAGTGGGGTTGTGAAGGGCTAACCACGGAATACCTAAGACTACAGGGTAAGCAGGAGACTCAATAAATTAGCGCGTAGTCCTGTGTGGTCCTCGTCCCCTGCCTCAGATGGACCAGTCGTTCGCCTGCCTCTCGACCCTCAGGCGGGTGATCGAAAACGGCACAAAAGAGGCGAGCAAACTCCCCGTAGTCCTCCAACGCCGCACCTCCCTCGTTCCACACTGCGTTGTCCCACTCCAAGGCTCTCCCACAAAGGCAGGAAACGAGGACGGATACCTTGTCCCGCTCCAGTGGCGCCGGCCTGATGCTGGAGAATACAACTCTAGTTGGAGCAGAAATCCCTTACATCGCGCTGCCGTCCCATCAAATGCCGGTGGCCGGGATATCTGGATCCCTCCAGGGGCTGGGGTGTAGGTGGCTGGATCCGGTTGACCAGATGGTCTCGATAGATTGGGTCCTCTCCTCTCCAGGCATTGTACTACCTGAAGAACCCGATCCATCGCTTCCCCCAAGCTGGCCAGCATTGAGGAATGCTCCTGGACCCTCAACCGAGCTACTCGCTCTCACAATGAAACAATCACTCACAAAGACAAGGGGAACAGAGGGAACACTTATACACATACTAATTAGGGGAATGAGCACCAGGTGTGTGTGATTGACAAGACAATACATGACAAGAGGAGTGATGAGAATGGGATCGGCAGTAGCTAGTAAGCCGGTGACGACGAATGCCGAAACCTACCCGAACAAGGAGGGGAGGCAGTGACAGCACACCGACACATTCAAGGGTTTTTCTTTATTTTTTATATTTTCTACTTTGTAGAATAACAGTAAAGACATCTAAACTATGAAATAACACATATTGAATCATGTAGGAACCAAGAAAGTGTTAAACAAATCAAAATATATTTTATATTCTTCAAATAGCCTCCCTTTGCCTTGATGACAGCTTTGCACACGCTTGGCATTCTCTCAACCAGCTTCATGAGGTAGTCACCTGGAATGCATTTCAATTTAACAGGTGTGCCTTCTTAAAAGTTAATTTGTGGAATTTATTTCCTTCTTAATGCGTTTGAGCCAATCAGTTGCGTTGACAAGGTAGTGGGGTATACAGAAGATAGCCCTATTTGGTAAAAGACCAAGTCCATATTATGGCAAGAACAAGACTTCCCCTAGGGTGGCAGGTAGTTTAGTGGTTAAGAGCATAGTGCCAGTAACCGAAAGGTCGCTGGTTCTAATCCCCGAGCCGACTAGGTGAAAAATCTGTCGATGTGCCCTTGAGCAAGGCACTTAACCGTAATTGCTCTGGATAAGAGCGTCTGCTAAATGACTAAAAATGTAAAAAATAAGAACAGCTCAAATAAGCAAAGAGAAACGACAGTCCATCATTACTTTAAGACATGAAGGTCAGTCAATACGGAACATTTCAATAACTTTTAAAGTTTCTTCAAGTGCAGTCGCAAAAACCATCAAGCGCTATGATGAAACTGGCTCTCATGAGGACTGACACAGGAATGGAAGACCCAGAGTTACCTCTGCTGCAGAGGATAAGTTCATTAGAGTTACCAGCCAAATTGAATGCTCTGATCCCTTATTGATGTCACCTGTTAAAGCCACTTCAATCAGTGTAGATGAAGGGGAGAAGACAGGTTAAAAAATGATTTTTAAGCCTTGAGACAATTATTGAGACATGGATTGTGTACGTGTGCCATTCAGAGGGTGAATGGGCAAGAAAAAATATTTAAGTGCCTTTGAACGGGGTATGGTAGTAAGTGCAAGGCGGACCGGTTTGAGTGCTGGGGTTTTCACACTCAACAGTTTCCTGTGTGTATCAAGAATGGTCCACCACCGATAGGACATCCAGCATTGGAGTCAACATGAGCCAGCATCCCTGTGGAATGCTTTCAACACCTTGTAGAGTCCATGCCCCAACGAATTGAGGCTGTTCTGAGGGCAAAAGGGGATGCAACTCAATATTTGGAAGGTGTTCCTAATGTTTTGTACACTCAGTGTATATTTTATACAGGTGAAAATAGGATCTCTACATCTCTAAATGGAAGTGTTAAAACGTTATCTACTCACATGTAGATAGGATCTCCATCTAACAAGGCGTATTATATTCAAATGGGATCCACTAAAATGTACAGTACTTTACATGGGCAATCTGCATGTAGATGTGGCATAGTCTATAAAGGCTTATAAGGTGCAGTATAAGGATGGGACAATGTTAAGCTTATTGATGAAACAATCACATCGTATTGATTATTTAGTTACTGTTGACCTGTACACTCACATCATATAACACTATACCCTCTCCTCTCTTTCTCACTCTGTTCCTCCATCTCCCCCTCTCTCCTTCCTTCCCTCTCGGTCTGTCTCTCCCTCTCACTTTTTCCTTCCCTCTGTCACTCTCCCACTCTCTCTATCCTTCTCTCCTCTTTTTCTCTCCCCTCTCCCTCACTCCCTCCCTCCCTCTCACTCCCCCTCCATCCCTCCCTACGTCTCTCTCCCTACATCTCTCTCTCCCTCCATCTCTCTCTATCCCAAGGACGCGGCGAGCTGATTGGAGTGCAACGCATGTGCCATCGCTCCCCACACCTTGGTCCTCACTGTCAAGATTGTAATAAACGTGGAACGCTTCAACTGATACATGGCTAATAACTCCAAAAAAGCCCAAGGACATCACATTAACGGGTTGAGACGGAGGAGTGGAGACGATGGAGGGATGAGGAGGGTAGGAGGGAAAGAGAAGGAAGGAGGGGGAGAGAGATAGAGATGGAGGAAGGGAGAGAGAGAGAGAGAGAGCGATGGAGGGGAGAGAGATAGAGATGGAGGGAGGGGGAGAGCGAGATGGAGCGAGAAACAGAGAGGTAGAGAGTGACAGAGAGAGATAGAGAGAGAAACGGAGGAGAGATAAAGGGTCTGGTGCTGAGGTAACACCAGCCCCGACTGTCTCCACAGAGTGGCAGGCCAGTAATGAAGGCCTGATGATCTCTCTGGAGGAAAATGGGGCCCAGATAGGGGGAGGCTTTCCTAATATAGCCCAGCACTGTCTGTCTAGCATCCAAAAACCTGCTAAATTATCCTCCTCCCTTGATCATATAATACTTTTAACTGAGGATCGGTGTATGTACGTTTGGTTATTACCTGTGGCGTTAAATGGCTTTATCTGTCATCCTAGGTATAAGGCAGTCGTCTCCAGTTATACACATTGTATATATCATAATTTCATAAGCATGCTTGGGGAATAGTATTTTACATAAAAACAATTGATTCCATTGAATAACACACTAGATAGGAAATGGTTGGTTTGCCACTGCAACACATCACATCAGATGCCCAGTCAGGGGTCCTTGTCTGGGCCAACGCCACGGGGGGATCAGCGTGCACATCCAACACGAGGGTCGGCTACACTTTAGCCTTTCACCTCGCAGTGGGAGACAGTCAGGCCACAAACACGAAGCGAAAGCAGGCGGAGGGAGGGAAGCAGCCGGTGTCTCCCCCAGCGTGGCCCCTGCCACCTTCGTGCCTCCATTGCCTTCGTGGCCTCCACTGCCAGCAACACACATCAGCAAAGCAAACATGCTTAGGAAAGACTCAGAGGACCTTGGTCAATTTGAGCTCTGACCACGGCTACCACGGCTACCATGCAGCACCGAATCTATCCCACCCTCTCTCTCTACTGTATATCCTTCCTTCCTGTCTCACTCTCTTTCACCATTCCCTGACTGGCTGAGATGTACCTCTTTCTGTCTCACTCTCTTTCTCTCTCTCTCGCTTGCTGTCATTGTGGCAGTAAAGAACAGGTGAAAATTGCAAAGACAGGAATGTTGCATGTTGCATTATAAAGATTCTAACCTTTCAGTCTCTCTCTCTCTCTCTCTCTCTCTCTCTCTCTCTCTCTCTCCCCCCATCTCTCCCCCACCCCCTCCTGACTACAGTACAGATATTGGTGCAGAGAGGGAGGGAGAGCTTTTCCAGCAGTGGCTTGACATGCTTAAGCAGCGGCAGACAAGCGCGTCAGACACCATTATCTCCTTGAACACACTGTCCTGCCTCTCCACTGAAAAAAGCCACCAGATCTTCCAATGTTTGCGAGGTTGGGGGGGGCATTATTGAACGCCAAAAAGGACAGACAAAACACGGACCACCAGCAGCGCATTTGTTCTATGATTCCATAATTCGATCCACTTCCCCCGTATCTCGTCATTTATTGAGGCTTGTGTTTAGGGTTTGGCACAGTCACCCGAAAGCAATTTGTGGCAGAATATAAGTGAGTTGGTGGTGCGGGTGGCGTCATTGCTGTGATCATGCGTGTGTTTGGATGACTTGCGGGAAGTGGGTCTGTTAATTGACAAGCCATTAAAAGTGCTAATTGCACAGCGGAGGGATGAGAGCCTCAGTCATACATGTGATCAGGGCGACCATCATTCATGCCTTAATCAACCCCCGGTTGACACCTGCTGCAACCTAACGCTAATCAATCATAATCATAATCGCATTATGCACCGGCAGTAGCTAGGGATGACACAAATCATGCTACGGTCTGAGGGGAGGACACACATACACACTGACACAGGGACACACACCAACCATGAGGTCATTGGGCATGAATAGATAAGTCAGCCTCACACACACACAATGAATAGATAAGTCAGCCTCACACACACACAATGAATAGATAAGTCAGCCTCTCACACACACAATGAATGGATAAGTCAGCCTCACACACACACAATGAATAGATACAGTGGGGGAAAAAAGTCTTTAGTCAGCCACCAATTGTGCAAGTTCTCCCACTTAAAAAGATGAGAGAGGCCTGTAATTTTCATCATAGGTACACGTCAACTATGACAGACAAAATGAGAAAATAAAATCCAGAAAATCACATTGTAGGATTTTTAATGAATTTATTTGCAAATTATGGTGGAAAATAAGTATTTGGTCAATAACAAAAGTTTCTCAATACTTTGTTATATACCCTTTGTTGGCAATGACACAGGTCAAACGTTTTCTGTAAGTCTTCACAAGGTTTTCACACACTGTTGCTGGTATTTTGGCCCATTCCTCCATGCATATCTCCTAGAGCAGTGATGTTTTGGGGCTGTCGCTGGGCAACACGGACATTCAACTCCCTCCAAAGATTTTCTATGGGGTTGAGATCTGGAGACTGGCTAGGCCACTCCAGGACCTTGAAATGCTTCTTACGAAGCCACTCCTTCGTTGCCCGGGCGGTGTGTTTGGGATCATTGTCATGCTGAAAGACCCAGCCACGTTTCATCTTCAATGCCCTTGCTGATGGAAGGAGGTTTTCACTCAAAATCTCACGATACATGGCCCCATTCATTCTTTCCTTTACACGGATCAGTCTTCCTCGTCCCTTTGCAGAAAAAAGCATGATGTTTCCACCCCCATGCTTCACAGTAGGTATGGTGTTCTTTGGATGCAACTCAGCATTCTTTGTCCTCCAAACACGACGAGTTGAGTTTTTACCAAAAAGTTATATTTTGGTTTCATCTGACCATATGACATTCTCCCAATCCTCTTCTGGATCATCCAAATGCACTCTAGCAAACTTCAGACGGGCCTGGACATGTACTGGCTTAAGCAGGGGGACACGTCTGGCACTGCAGGATTTGAGTCCCTGGCGGCGTAGTGTGTTACTGATGGTAGGCTTTGTTACTTTGGTCCCAGCTCTCTGCAGGTCATTCACTAGGTCCCCCCGTGTGGTTCTGGGATTTTTGCTCACCGTTCTTGTGATCATTTTGACCCCACGGGGTGAGATCTTGCGTGGAGCCCCAGATCGAGGGAGATTATCAGTGGTCTTGTATGTCTTCCATTTCCTAATAATTGCTCCCACAGTTGATTTCTTCAAACCAAGCTGCTTACCTATTGCAGATTCAGTCTTCCCAGCCTGGTGCAGGTCTACAATTTTGTTTCTGGTGTCCTTTGACAGCTCTTTGGTCTTGGCCATAGTGGAGTTTGGAGTGTGACTGTTTGAGGTTGTAGACAGGTGTCTTTTATACTGATAACAAGTTCAAACAGGTGCCATTAATACAGGTAACGAGTGGAGGACAGAGGAGCCTCTTAAAGAAGAAGTTAAAGGTCTGTGAGAGCCAGAAATCTTGCTTGTTTGTAGGTGACCAAATACTTATTTTCCACCATAATTTGCAAATAAATTCATAAAAAATCCTACAATGTGATTTTCTGGAAAAAAAATCTCAATTTGTCTGTCATAGTTGACGTGTACCTATGATGAAAATTACAGGCCTCTCTCATCTTTATAAGTGGGAGAACTTGCACAATTGGTGGCTGACTAAATACTTTTTTTCCCCACTGTAAGTAACGCTAACTGATGTTGAAACCACAGACCGAGGACCATCAAAACATTTCATAATGAGCCATAGATTTAGAACTATGACAGAGATAAAACAAACCACACACTACAAAGGGCCAAGTGAAGTTCCACTCCTATAGTTTAGAAAATTCAAAGAATAGGGTCTTACCTGCGCCAGGTCACGTGCACAGCAGGAGGGAGGAGGAAAAACAATTAGAAAACAAAACAATTCATATTTCAAAGGGAGAGGACAGACAGTATACAATATCACAATTATTTACAGAATGTATGAATATATGGCACCTGTACATGAATAATGTATGAGCTCACTGGTGTAGATATATTTTATTTATGGCAGCTACAGTGGGGAAAAAAAGTATTTAGTCAGCCACCAATTGTGCAAGTTCTCCCACTTAAAAAGATGAGAGAGGCCTGTAATTTTCATCATAGGTACACGTCAACTATGACAGACAAATTGAGGGAAAAAAATCCAGAAAATCACATTGTAGGATTTTTTATGAATTTATTTGCAAATTATGGTGGAAAATAAGTATTTGGTCACCTACAAACAAGCAAGATTTCTGGCTCTCACAGACCTTTAACTTCTTCTTTAAGAGGCTCCTCTGTCCTCCACTCGTTACCTTTATTAATGGCACCTGTTTGAACTTGTTATCAGTATAAAAGACACCTGTCCACAACCTCAAACAGTCACACTCCAAACTCCACTATGGCCAAGACCAAAGAGCTGTCAAAGGACACGAGAAACAAAATTGTAGACCTGCACCAGGCTGGGAAGACTGAATCTGCAATAGGTAAGCAGCTTGGTTTGAAGAAATCAACTGTGGGAGCAATTATTAGGAAATGGAAGACATACAAGACCACTGATAATCTCCCTCGATCTGGGGCTCCACGCAAGATCTCACCCCGTGGGGTCAAAATGATCACAAGAACGGTGAGCAAAAATCCCAGAACCACACGGGGGGACCTAGTGAATGACCTGCAGAGAGCTGGGACCAAAGTAACAAAGCCTACCATCAGTAACACACTACGCCGCCAGGGACTCAAATCCTGCAGTGCCAGACGTGTCCCCCTGCTTAAGCCAGTACATGTCCAGGCCCGTCTGAAGTTTGCTAGAGTGCATTTGGATGATTCAGAAGAGGATTGGGAGAATGTCATATGGTCAGATGAAACCAAAATATAACTTTTTGGTAAAAACTCAACTCGTCGTGTTTGGAGGACAAAGAATGCTGAGTTGCATCCAAAGAACACCATACCTACTGTGAAGCATGGGGGTGGAAACATCATGCTTTGGGTCTGTTTTTCTGCAAAGGGACCAGGACGACTGATCCGTGTAAAGGAAAGAATGAATGGGGCCATGTATCGTGAGATTTTGAGTGAAAACCTCCTTCCATCAGCAAGGGCATTGAAGATGAAACGTGGCTGGGTCTTTCAGCATGACAATGATCCCACACACACCGCCCGGGCAACGAAGGACTGGCTTCGTAAGAAGCATTTCAAGGTCCTGGAGTGGCCTAGCCAGTCTCCAGATCTCAACCCCATAGAAAATCTTTGGAGGGAGTTGAAAGTCTGTGTTGCCCAGCGACAGTCCCAAAACATCACTGCTCTAGAGGAGAACTACATGGAGAAATGGGCCAAAATACCAGCAACA